>NC_081771.1:19901413-20181413 GCF_963082965.1 Carassius carassius
CTTTTGTGTGCAGGCAAGCGGGCAACTGTGCAGGCTTGCGCATTGCAGAAAACGCTGAGACAGTCACAATTCCTGGAACTGAAATAGCGGCGCGCTTGGGTGAGAGCTCGGCCACAGCGGAACTCGTACACCTGCGCTTCGATGAAGCAGCCATCGTTAGTAGTGCCGACGCAGCGTCACACAGCAGGCTTTAGATGGCAACACCGCTTTTGCCGCCGTCCAGCAGAGGGCGGACAAAGGTGCGTCGCTATCGCCTGTTCCACCGGCGGAAGTGAGTGGTAGTTCCTGTTTTTAGCATCATCAGTGTGGAGAATGCTAGTGAGACGGACGAACAAGTTCGTGCCGAATATGGAGCGTTTCAAGCCTTCGCCACCTCTTCGTGAAGCTCAGGAAGAAAAGAGGCGGGCTTTGAGAAGTACGCTCATCCGAAAGGGAAAGCAGCTTCAGAATGGCTCGTCCTGCTGATGTGCTTTCTCAGACGGCGCTTGCTTCCTCCGTGATCCAGCGATGCGTGAGCTTCGCTGAAGAGATGAAAAATCAGGTGAGTCAGCCTTTTCGAGCTCCTTTTATAGGTTGGGCCACACCCGTTTCGGCGGGAAGTGGCAAGAAGGGCGCGAAGCGCCCTTATTGGTCTGATGTTGCATCAGACCGCGCTCGATAGGCTGTGCAGTTGCCGCAGAACAAGCCAATGAGCGAACGAGCCGTCTCGCCTATGGCTGTGTACTGCTGCAAATGCGCTTTACAAAAATACAAAATTAAGGATAATTTTTTGCTTCAGTATTTCGTGAAAAGAGACTTTTCCCGTAGCGTCTTAGCTAAGACGCAGTACGAGAGAGCTCTCGTAAGAGAACTACATTTCTAGAAACCTACATTGTTGGTTATCTTTTCAGTTTTTCTATAGAAAAAGATGCCTTCAAATTGATTGGCAGCTGAGGCTGACAGTCCCTAATATTCTGTCTAAATTTCTTTCTTTTTTTTTTTTTTTGCTGTATTGAAGACATTCTTACAAATTAGAGGCAATAAAAGGTCTATTTTCAAATGTCAATGAATTATCAGTGAGTCTCAAATCACATGGTTTGTTTTCATTTAGGTTGTGTTCCTTCATTCATTCATTTATTTGTCTGTTTATTTATTTATTTAAATCATGAAAGACATGAGATTGTGTGGCATGGTCAGGGACTACATAATTTTATAACTGTCTTTTCTACACCAAGTTATCCAGAATAAATGACAAATCATAGAATAAATATCCAGAATAAATAATAAATTAATCTTTAATCAATCCATTTCTTTTAGGTCCAGATGATACTCCTGGGCAGTGGATAAAACGATGGCTGATCAGCATGGAAGGGAGAATAATCTCGCCAGATTTTCTCTCTGGACTTGCTGCATTGTTTTCTTTGTATTAGATCTTTAATTTGCGGTACCAAGGGGAAACAGCATGCACACTGGAATTCCTTCAAAGGTAACAAGTTTGCACTTATGTTTTTTTGTTGTTGTTTATATTAGTATGTGATTACAGGAATAGTTCCCCCTAAAATAATGTTCTCATTTAAAGTGTTACTCCACCCAAAAAAATAATAATAATAATAATTAACCACTTACCCCCATGTTGTTCCAAACCTGTAAAACTTTGTTTTTCCTCAGAACACAATTTAAGATGTTTTAGATGAAAACCAGGCTTTTGATCGTCTCATTGACTGACAAGTTAATAACACTGTCAAGGTCCAGAAAAGAATGAACCACTGACAGCAGATTGAGTATTTAGACAATGTCTTTCATACTTTTCTGGACCTTGACAGTGTAATTTACCAGGCAGTCAATGGAACAGTCTCAAGCCTACCAGTTTTCACCTAATATTTCTTAAACTGTGTTCCGAAACAACATGGGGGTAAGTGATTAATGACAAAATTTTAATTTTGGGGTGGAGTAATCCTTTAACCTCTTCAGCTGTGCTGTATATTTTGCAGTTTTTACTTATTTTGGCATACCTGAATAAAAAAATGTGGCCAGTCAAGCACACCAACACCATGGTCATTTAACAAAGTAGGGTAGGAGCCAAATCCTGCAGGAAAATCAAATCAGCATTTTCAAAAAGCTGGTCAGTAGAAAATGTCTTTGTAAATGGGTGCAGTGACTTTGATTTTCAAAAAAAAACAAAGGACCAACACCAGCAGATGACATTGCACCCAAAATCATCACAGACTGTGGAAACTTAACACTGGACTTCAAGCAACTTGGGGTATGAGCTTCTCCACCCTTCCTCCAGACTCTAGGACCTTGGTTTCCAAATGAAATACAAAACTTTCTCTCATCTGAAAAGAGAACTTTGAACCACTAGGCAACAGTCCATTTCTTCTTCTCCTTAGCCCAGGTAAGACGACTCTGACGATGTCTGTGGTTCAGGAGTGGCTTAACAAGAGGAATATGACAACTGTAGCCAAATTCCTTGACACGTCTGTGTGTGGTGGCTCTTGATGCCTTGACTCCAGCCTCAGTCCATTCCTTGAATCGATTTTGCTTGACAATCCTCATAAGGCTGCGGCAAAAGGCATCTTTTTCTTCCACACTTTTTCCTTCCACTCAACTTTCTGTTAACATGCTTGGATACACCACTCTGTGAACAGCCAGCTTCTTTGCCAATGAATGTTTATGGCTTACCCTCCTTGTGAAGGGGGTCGATGATTGTCTTCTGGACAACTGTCAGATCAGCAGTATTCCCCATGATTGTTTAGTCTAGTGAACCAAACTGAGAGATCATTTTGAAGGCTCAGGAAACCTTTGCAGGTGTTTTGAGTTGATTAGCTGATTGGCATGTCGCCATATTCTAATTTGTTGAGATGTGAATTGGTGGGTTCTTGTTAAATGTGAGCCAAAATCATCACAATTAAAAGAACAAAAGACTAAGAGGGCTTTTACACTGGGCTCGATTGTTCCCAGCGCCCCCGCAACGTTGGTCTGCTTTCACACTCAAAAGTTGCATCAAACCCAGGTGCGTTTGCAGTCACCTTACATCATTGCAAACTCACACGGAAAACGCCTGGAGAACACAACGCGGCTGAGCATAGTTGTAATTTTTTATTTTTTTTTGGTGCTATTATGCACAGCATAATAATGAATTTTAATTATAAAATTTTTATTAATTTAATTTTGACTTTTAGGAGTTGGTGGAGTCAAGCTCGGCTCTCTTGTGTGTTGAGGAAACGATATTGACAGTGTTACGCATGTGCGGCATACTTTCCTTCCTGAACAAGTGCGCACCTGAGTCCGTGTTGCTTGCACATTCGCGTGAACCGCACCACAGCTCCGGAGCAACCAAACTCAGACCACCTTCTCCAGGTAGTCTCGGGTTCGGTATCCCAGTGCGCACCAGGGTCCGATGACAGCGTTCACATTAGCAATTTTTCATGCGAACCGTGTCACAGTGTCTGGGTTGTGTTCCCTGGGGTTCCACTAGGTGTCCTCAGTTCCCACGGTGTTTATCATATTATCACTTCCTGTCTCCTTATTTGGTCACCTTCCTCCTTGTTTAGTTAATTGATTGTTCCCCACCTGTCTCCTGTTTCCCCATTATCCTTTTGTGTCTATAACCCGGTCTGTCTTAGTATGTGTCACGGAGTCGTTGTTTATTCATGTCCGTCAGTTCGTGCCCTTGCCTTGTCTTCTTGTTTAGTTTATGTTTTGGATGGATGTTTCCTATTGACCCCTGCCTGGACTGTTTATGCTGTTTGGATTACCCCTTAATAAAAGACTTACTTGCAATTGGTTCTATCTCCGTGCTTCATTGGATCCCGGCCGTGACAGGACGACTCCGTCATTCTAGGAACCAGCGGTATGTCGTCTTTCCGTTCCCCAGCCAAGATGGCGGAGCGGCGAGCCAAGTATCTTCGGTTGATCGCCCTCCGCCAAGAGGGAGATGAAGTGGGTGCCCTGGCTCAGGTGTTCTGGTCCCTGGCCGAGGGCATGGGCTACAATGATGCGGCCCTCAAGGACTATTTCAATGGCGGGCTGGATGATCCAGTGTCTCAGGAGGAGATGGCGCAGTTAGAGACACTGGAATTCTGGGAATTCGTGCGCTACCTGCAGCATCGGCTTCGGTGGGATGCCCCAGCCACTTCTGTCTCTTCCGGCGGGGTGGTCGTCAGCCCAGCACCACTGCCCAGGATGGCAACCAGCCAAGCGCCACAACCCAAGATGACCGCCAGTCCAGCACCGCTGCCCAGGATGGCTACCAGCCAAGCGCCACAGCACAAGATGGCCGCTAACCCAGCGCCAATGCCCAAATTGGCCACCGTTCCAGCGCTACAACCCAAGATGGCCGCCAGTCCAGCACTACTGCCCAGGATGGCTACCAGCCAAGCGCCACCATCCAAGATGGCCGCCAGTCCAGCATCACTGCCCAGGATGGCTACCAGCCAAGCGCCACAGCACAAGATGGCCGCTAACCCAGCGCCAATGCCCAAATTGGCCACCGTTCCAGCGCCACAGTCCAAGATGGCCGCCAACCCAGCGCCAATGCCCAAATTGGCCACCAGTCCAGCGCCACAGTACAAGATGGCCGCCAGCCCAGCGCCAATGCCCACTTTGGTCAACGGTTCAGTGCCAAAGCCCAAGATGGCCGTCAGCCTAGCGCCACAGCACAAGATGGCTGCTAGCCCAGCGCCAATATCCAAATTGGCCACCGGTCCAGCGTCACAGTACAAGATGGCCGCCAGTCCAGCACCACAACCCCAGATGGCCGCCAGCCCAGCACCACAGTACAAGATGGCCGCCTGTCCAGAGTCATGGCCCAAGATGGCTGCTTGCCCAGCGCCGCTGCACAGGATGAGAGTCTCAGCGGACCCTCCGGAGTCGAGTCAGGTGCCCGTGGACCCTCCAGAGTCGAGTCAGGTGCCCGTGGACCCTCCGGAGTCGAGTCAGGTGCCCGTGGACCCTCCGGAGTCGAGTCAGGTGCCCGTGGACCCTCCGGAGTCGAGTCAGGTGCCCGTGGACCCTCCGGAGTCGAGTCAGGTGCCAGTGGACCCTCCGGAGTCGAGTCAGGTGCCAGTGGACCCTCCGGAGTCGAGTCAGGTGCCAGTGGACCCTCCGGAGTCGAGTCAGGTGCCAGTCACCGCTGATCCTCCAGAGTCAGGGCTAGTCACCGCTGATCCTCCAGAGTCGAGTCAGGTGCCAGGGAACTCTCCAGAGTCAGGGCTTATCAGCGGTGACCTTCCAGAGTCAGGGCTTATCACCGGTGACCCTCCAGAGTCAGGGCTAGTCACCGATGACCCTCCAGAGTCAGGGCTAGTCACCGATGACCTTCCAGAGTCAGGGCTAGTCACCGATGACCTTCCAGAGCCAGGGCTAGCCACCGATGACCTTCCAGAGTCAGGGCTAGTCACCGATGACCTTCCAGAGTCGAGTCGGGTTCCAGATGACCCTCCAGAGTCAAGGCTAGTCACTGTTAACCCTCCAGAGCCAGGGCTAGTCACCGCTGATGCTCCAGAGTCAGGGCTAGTCACCGTTGACCTTTCAGAGTCAAGTCAAGTCACCTTTGACCTTTCAGAGCTGAGTCAAGTCACCGGTGATCTTCAAGGACTGAGTCAAGTCACCGGTGATCTTCAAGGACTGAGGCAAGTCACCATTGATCTTCATGAGCAAATGCAAGTCACCAATGATCTTCATGAGCAGTGTCAGGCCAGCACCGATCTTCTGGAGTCCAGTAGAGACACCATGGAATTACCAGAGTCTCGTCCTCCCGTTGATCCGGCCGCACGGAAGTGGTGGGCTTCTGATCCGCCCTGGGGGCTTTGTGCATCGACCACAGGGATGTGGTGGTCTTCTGCTCCGCCCTGGAGGGCTTCCGCTTTGACCACAGGGGGGTGGTGGTCTTCTGCTCCGTCCTGGGGGCCTTCCGCCCTGACCACATGGTGGTGGTGGTCTTCTGCTCCGCCCTGGGGAACTCTGGCCTCGACCACAAGGTTGTGGTGGTCTTCTGCTCCGCCCTGGGGGGCTTCCGCTCTGACCACACGGACATGGTGGTCTTCCGCTCCGCCCTGGGGGGCACTTGCCCTGACTACACGGTTGTGGTGGTCTCCGCTCCGCCCTGGAGGGCTCTGGCCTTGACCACAAGGGTGTGGTGGTCTTCTGCTCCGCCCTGGGGGGCTTCATGTTGTTTTTTCCTTTGGTTTTTGTGTTAATGTCTGTCCCTGTTCCTTTCTGTTTTTCTGGCCCTCCGTCCCTCCCCCTGAGCCTCCACCTGTCCGCCTCCCTCCTGGTCTCTGTTTTGTGTCTGTCTTGGAGCGTCTGGGAGCCGCTCCGTAGAAGGGGGGTACTGTCACAGTGTCTGGGTTGTGTTCCCTGGGGTTCCACTAGGTGTCCTCAGTTCCCACAGTGTTTATCATATTATCACTTCCTGTCTCCTTATTTGGTCACCTTCCTCCTTGTTTAGTTAATTGATTGTTCCCCACCTGTCTCCTGTTTCCCCATTATCCTTTTGTGTCTATAACCCGGTCTGTCTTAGTATGTGTCACGGAGTCGTTGTTTATTCATGTCCGTCAGTTCGTGCCCTTGCCTTGTCTTCTTGTTTAGTTTATGTTTTGGATAGATGTTTCCTATTGACCCCTGCCTGGACTGTTTATGCTGTTTGGATTACCCCTTAATAAAAGACTTACTTGCAATTGGTTCTATCTCCGTGCTTCATTGGATCCCGGCCGTGACAAACCGCGCCCTTTTCCACACTAGACTGCCAGTTTGAAAGACCCCTTAAACTACTTCAGGTGGTGTGCATTGAAATGATTTAATTCACGAGTTTCACAATTTGAGCTGAATTACTGAAATGAACTTTTCCACAATATTCTAATTTATTGAGATTCACCTGTGTGTGTATATATAACTTCAAGCTACAAAGGGCATACAAACATAAATATAATTCATTCAAGTACAGTGGTTTAATTTGGTTTAGTTTTAGGTGAGAACAGACCAAAAGCTAACACTTTCACTGTTCATTATGCCACTGCAGTCCGTCAGTGTCATGACTTCAGTCGTGAGTACACTTTCTAGTAATTGACACAAATGAACATGAAAAAGATCTTCCCATTTTAGACTCTTATCATCCAAAAGTGGGATTGCTTCAGAAGTCATAGATTAAACCATTTTTTGACTACCTTTAAAATTATATTGTCTTTTTGGAGGTCAAAATTTCATTTTCGATGCACCTGCATGACAACCAGACCTTACATTTCATCATATTACATTATCTTGGTGGAGAAAAAAATACATGAAAGTACTTCAAAACAGCCTGTGCTGTTTCACTTATTTCTGTTACAGAACACAAAATCAGTAATTTTTCTACAGAAATAATACAAAGGATTAATATGTATTTATTTTTTGTAAATCATACCGTTTTAAAGCACTGTTCACTGAAAATCTTTCACTCCTACTTTTCAGATGCTTTGTTGGGAAAATCCAGAAAAGGAGACCAAGGCTGCAAGGGGAAAAGTGACATCTAAAAAAACTGGGAAAACTGTGCAGAAGACCATGACCGTCAGTTCCAAAGTATCAAATCTTTTAAAAATACTTATGAACTTTGAATGGCACTTTATTTAAGGTGTAGCTGGAACTCCCCCCTCATGCAGTTGTTTTTCAGAAATATGTAGTGGGCTGATGTTTGTTTTTTGTTTTTCCTTCTGTATTATTGTTTATTTGTATACTAGAGGCCATTTTGGGCTGATTTTAGGCTAGATTCGTTATTTTATGTTCTGGAGAATGATTTCTATATTGTTTTGTTGATTTTTGTATTTTTTATATTGTGTATTGTTTTTTTTTTGTTTTTTTTTTTGTTTTTTAAGCCATTTTTGCATTTTGTAATTTTTGCCTGTTTTGATGCATAATGTATTCACAAGCACTGTGCAGAATTTATGGTGTTGTATTAAAATAAAAAAAGATAAATAAAAATAATGCGCATTTTTCTTTCTTTTTTTTTCTTTTTTGTAATCCACATAGACACATAAAATGTAGTGCATAATAGTATTTTAATGTAAAATATAGTGGTTGGGTTTAGCATGTAATTTAACAGCTAAATGCTGTATTTAACAAAACGGTATCATTCTGTTATTTTCTAAAACAGTAGTGCACTGTATTTTTACAGTATGATGCTGGCAACCTCAGCTGCCAGTAGATTACCTCTTTTTACAGGGAAATTGTTTACAGTGTATGTAATTAAAACATTATGTAACTGAGTGCATAAATGAACGTGAGTAATCTTACCTGATGCTGATATTACAATAGCCGGTATTAACAGTTTACGTGATCTTGCTCTTGATTTATTTCTATGTTTTTATTATTATTTCTTTGCGGTAAGCAAAATATCAAACATGCACGTGGTAAGAGCATCTACGGTAATTCACGTTGGCCAAAACACACAAGGAAACGCATTGTGAAATAAAATCACCGGCAATCACAGACATTCGCATTCGGACGGGATTAGTTTTCTCAGAGAATCACTGAGTTTTCTGAAAAACAGTAGGTAATTGTAACAAATTAAAACTTCATGATCACGGGAAGAAGGAGGTGGGAACCAGCGGACAATCAAATAGAAACTTTAATTACAAAATAAAGACAAAACAGGCTTCAGCCCCTCATGGACGACTGAAGCGCACAAATAAAAACCAAACACAACTAAAACCCAGGCCTGGTCCTCTCTCGTCCGTCACTGTCGTCGCTCCTGTTTTATATCCTTCCATCTCCTCCGTGGGACTCGAGACCGGTGGGTCGAACAGGTGTCGCTCATCTCCAATCACTCCACCGGCCTCGCTCCTGTTCCCAAGGCTCTCTGCCCCAACCCCACTCGTCACATACCCCCATCGCCCCTCGCAGGCCGGGGGGTACCCACAAGACTGCATTCTACTTGATAATTCTACTCTGGAATTATCACAGAGGTTGTGTGAGAAAAACACAGACGTGGCAGATTCGGATGGGATCACAAAGTACATCTGTGAAACACATTTCTCTTAAGGACCCCTTGTAAAAACTAGTCCCGTCCAAATATGAATTTTAACAGTGTAAATAATTCAAATTGCATGAAATAGCATTAGACATCCCCTTTAAGGCTATTTAAAAACAAAGGTTTGACAGCCAGTGGTGATATCATAACTTTGCTCTGAATTTATTAATAGATGGTAGAGAACCTTCTGCCCATCCTATTAAATAAATGTAATTTTTTTTTCTTAACAGTGGTGTCTGGTTAAACATATCTTCTGTAATACTTTTTTTGTTTCTGTTTCAACTAGGGTTATTAGTTGCACATCACTAGTGATGCGTGGGTTGACCCAAAATGAGCGGGTGCCTGCGGTCTCCCGCAGTTACCCGCGGTTATGAGTCATTCAAAAATATTTTTTTAATGATATTCGGGTCGCGGTCGGTCGGGTCCTAGTACTAGACACATCTTTGAAATACATAGGCCTACACTTTATTGGCCGAATAACTGGCATGAAGATGATGCACGAGCTCAGTCTGCACGTAGAGATGGAGGCGGCAAAGAAGACTGCATGGGGAGCAACAGCGCTGTTTTTGGTAAAACATGATTTTGACGACTTCATTAAGTTTTGTTTTATAAAATACTATTTTTAAAAGATTTTCGTTTTGTATAAATTGTATCTTAATTTTGATCAATGTTTTATTAATCAGTTGTCCGTATTTAATAAATAAGAAGCAAATATATAGCAGACAATTTAATAAGGCGCCTGCAAGATCACTTGCATTGCATGTGAACTAAACTAAAAGACCCCACGGAATGAGCGAGCGGAGCGGGATATTCAGAAATGCGCTCTCCGCTCACGAGCTCTGATCGGAACAAACCCGAGCCTCAATGTCTGCTGACCTTGCAGAAACATACAAATAGACATAGTCAGACTAGACTATTTTAGTACAAATTATGGGCATACTGACGATTTTTTATAATTCTTGACAAAATGATAATATATTAGCCTAAGTTTTTTTCTTTTTTTTTTTCTTGGTAGTTTTGCCTATGTTCCTATGGCCCAATGACGCTACGATGAGCATTTACTGCTTTTTAAAAATGCGGGTCAGGAAGCGGGTCGGGTACAATATTTTATTTTTATTTTTTTGCGGTCCGAGTTGCGGGCGGGTTAGTTGAAAACGTCGGTCGGGTGCGGGTTATTAATACATTGACCCGCGCATCACTGTTGCACATTGGAATAGTTTCTCCATTTTGATCACTTTTCCATTCTGATGTTTAAATCTGAGTTACAATCTGTGTAGACATATCTAATAGTAGATATATAAAGTACAGAAACTCTGGCTCATTCTGAAACACATCTCACTCATACTCTTTTTCGGCTGCTCTCATGAGGGAATGCTGGAGTGGATTATTTGCATAGGTTTCCTGGCACAGGTTTTTTCACAAATTTTTTTGTTATGAAACAGGTAGGGCTGATAAAGATCTGGAGAATGGTGACAGCATGCAGGTAGGCCCATAGATCAGTTTTGTGTATATCAAAACAATACTACACATGGTTTAATATACTATGTTTATTTGTTGTTATACCCCATAAGTGCAGTTATATGACTGAAATGTTAACTCTCTGTTTTTCTTTTTTTTTCTTTTTTTTATTCTGGGCAGCTTCAGGAGATGATTTTCTGATTCCTGATTGAAAGTCAGCGCAGCCACAATTTGACTGAAACAAAAGTGAAGCCATAAAGAAAAATCACTAAGCTTCTCTTTACATTTACAATATAATGTGGGTTTAGAGATCATGTACACTAATAACTGTTAAATTTATTACTTCGTCAATGTAAACAGAGTTTTATTGAGTCTGATTTATAGATTTGATTGCATTAGTTTTACTGAATTGATTGAATGAGTTTTACTGAATTGGGTTTTTATTGAGTTTGCTGAAAATTATAGGAAAGATTTTGCAAAGTGTTTTTTTTTAGGCTATGGCTGTCAAGTTTAATGTAAAATTTGTTAAATATGTGAATGAATTTATAACAGTAACCAGCTTATACAAACAATAACAAGCAATGTTACAATGGTTTCATTTTTGTTCTGCTTTCTTAAACCTGGTTAGAACTCATTATTCAAGGTTATTTTAAATTAACAAACTTAACAAATTGACGGCTGTTATTTTCAGCAATATGAATAATATCCAAATCTACATCTAGTTTTGCAAAAACTGTTATGTATCCATCTATGAAGTTTCTCCTCACTACTGTCACTTTTGGCTTTACTCACTGAGGGTTTTTTTGGTAATAATTTTCTGTAAAGCATCTTAGTAATAATATTAATGCATATTAAGCATGTGTTAAGTGTTATACAAATATATTTTAATTAAATTTACCATCTCAGCTTTATACATCAAACATTCATGATGTCAATGCAAAAAAAAATAATTCTCATAAAAATGTGTTTAATTGTGTATGTACTGCTGCCATTATATCACTTTTCATTTACACTTCACATAAATGATAATTCAACTTTCATTTTCAGATTCTGTTCATTTAAAAGTGAAGTGAAAGATGCATGATTTGTAATGTGGAGATTTATAAGCAAGTACAGCATCTGTGAATAAAACTGTGTACCAATAAGAGGAGTAGTTTCTCTTAAAACAAGGAACACTGTGGTTTTAAAGTATGAGGGGTCAGGATTAAGGATGTGTGTGTTTTCTCTCTTTATTTGGAATAAAACTATGAACGATATGCCTGCTTGTAAAATGCTGACAGCAGACAGACATTGAATCTTTAAGAACTTCTATATTTCTTGTTTTATTTGTAACCTACTGTAATCATAGAATATATATTTATATATAATATGTGTGTGTGTGTGTGTGTGTGTGTGTATATATACACAAAGTGTGTGTGTGTGTGTGTGTGTGTGTGTGTGTGTGTGTGTGTGTGTGTGTGTGTGTACATCAGTTAGGCGCAGGTTGATCCAAAATGTCATCCAAAAATATTTTTTATGATATTAGGGTCGCGGTCGGTCGGTTCGTTTGAAATAAAAATGGCAATTAAACCTTTGTAATTTATATAGTACTAGACACATTTTTGAAATACATAGGCCTACACTTTATTGGCTGAATTACTGGCGCGAAGATGAGGCACAAGCTCAGTCTGCACGTAGAGATGGAGGCGGCAAAGAAGACTGCATGAGGAGCAACGTCGCTGTTTTTGGGAAAAATGATTTTGACGACTTCATTAAGTTTTGTTTTATAGAAAACTCTTTTTAAAAGATTTTCGTTTTGTATAAATTGTATCTTAATTTTGATCAATGTTTAACAATCAGTTGCCGGTATTTAATAAGAAGCAAATATATAGCCTAGCAGACAATGTAATAAGGCGCCGGCAGGATCACTTGCATTGCATGTGAACTAAACCCAGCGTGTGCCTCACAGATTTGAGAAATATAGGATATATATTACAGAAAGCTTGAAATGTCTTCTTTTAAATGAAAACTATCAAACCAAAATAAATGGGCTACTCTCTGATGATGTAATCCATATGAAATGTGCATTTCTCTCTGGCGTTCATGGCGAGTCTGCATCGTCAACTTGATCTTTGCAGCAACACAGAAAACACCAGTTTATTACTAAACAATTAAATGACTCCTTGCATATTTTCAAACCAGCAGGCCACTCTGGGTTGAGCGAGACCCCACGGAATGAGCGAGCGGATCGGGATATTCAGAAATCGTCTCAGGTTACGAATGTAACCTTGGTTCCCTGAGTAGGGAACGAGACACTGCGTCCTCTAGGGGTCGCTATGGGGAACACCTCGTCGTGACCCGTGTCTGAAGCATACAATGAAAAAACGCCAACACGTTGGCCGGCGACAGCCTCTGACGTCACTACCGGCGTGAAATAAGCCCCCGGAGAGCACGTCATTTACTTCTTCGTCTGAAGCTTGTGTCCGAAGCATGGCTCATGAAGCTAGAGGACGCAGTGTCTCGTTCCCTGCTCATTCGTTACATTCGTAACCTGAGACGTTCCCTTTCAAGGGAATTTCGAACTGCGTCCTCTAGGGGTCGCTATGGGGAACAGTATACCCACACCGCCATGCTGAGGGGAGTGCAGGCCAGAACCATGGCAAACACTAAGTACCAACTCTACCATTTCCATGGGAGTTGCCCCTGGGACGTTTAGACGGCTGTCCGTGACATTATCCCTTACGGCCAGAGGCCTAGGCTACCTACCTGTAGGGCCTCGAACCAGGGTAGAGCTCAAGGCTTGGAATCAAGAAGGATTCCTTTAAAGGGATATGGCTAAGAACTTAGCATTTGTACCAGGTCTTGCCTGTCACACAGGTGAAAGAGCTGTCTCAACAGTTCTCTAGTAGCAACACCCTGTTTAGATAGGTATCCGAGAATACATAGGTGGAGTGGCACCCAAGATGAACGGGGCTTTTACCATCTCAAGAAAGGGCACGAAGCAACTGCGCAAAGCCCTCACCATATAGGATTTTAGAAAGAACGCAGAATACTAGCGTGCGAACTTACCACAGTGTGGATTTCAGAAAGTGTGCAAAGACTACACGTGCACACTTACCATAGCATGGATTTCAAATACTGTTCTAAGGAGGGACATCTGTGGGTGAACCTGGCAGACATCGGGAGGAAAGAAAGGGGCTTTCTTCTCGATGCTCCGGTTTCGCCTTCCGAACTTTTCGGTACCTCCGTTGAGACAGTGGTCGAGAAGTTCAGGGAGGCAAGGGCGCGCTCAGCTGCCTTTAAAAACCTGCATTCCACGAAGGTCCAGGTCCGAGCCCGAACAATATAGGGGTCCTGGCCCATCTCGATCTGAGGATCAAAGACAGGCGCAGAAGGCTAGTGTTGCGGCTCGCGCTCCTCCCCCGCCGACAGGTAAGGGTAAGAGGAATCATAGGTCACGAGGAGGTAAGCAGGACCTGAGGGATGTAATTCAGACGAGGCAGCGTTCTTGTCCGAATCGGAGCGATACCTAACGTAGCTACTCATTCCCTTGGGTGTATTTTAACCTCTGTTTTTTATCCTCCTTTGCCTAATTCCCCTGTAACCACCGGGAATCAGACTGCCGTCCCTCTTCCCTCGAAAAAAGAGACAGACGAGAGCGGAGCTTTTTCATAGAAAAACGCTCGCAGTGCACGCAGATCGCCCCCTCAAGGACATCGCGTGCGTGCTCTTCACCCAAACAAGAGATGCAAAGACTGTGTGTGTCATCAGGTGTCAAATAACGGATGTACACACTGTCTAAACGCCTTACTAGTGGATGCCATGATAAACAGAGAAAGATCGCTCTTACCATGGACGTTCTCTCAGAATGCACGCTTCAAACAAAACAGTCAATGAAGACGTAGAAGATAAATGACGTGCTCTCCGGGCGCTTATTTATAGTCGCGCCGGTAGTGACGTCAGAGGCTGTCGCCAGCCAATGCGTTGGCGTTTTTTCATTGTATGCTTCAGACACGGGTCACGACGAGGTGTTCCCCATAGCGACCCCTAGAGGACGCAGTTCGAAGTTCCCTTGAAAGGGAAGCGCTCTCCGCTCACAAGCTCTGATCGGAACAAACCCGAGCCTCAATGTCTGCTGACTTTTTTTTTTTTTGGCCTAGTTAGTTTTTCCTACGTTCCTATGGCCCAATGATGCTACGATGAAAATTTACTGCTTTTTAAAAATGTGGGTCAGGAAGCAGGTCGGGTATAATATTTTATTTTTATTTTTTCGCAGTCCAAGTTGCGGGCGGGTTAGTTGAAAACGTCGGGCGGGTTATTAATACATTGACCCGCGCATCACTGGTGTGTATATACAGTGGTGGCTCCAGACAATGTTGATTGGGGGGGCATTGGGGGTCCTGGTCATTTCAAGGGGGGTCTCATGAAAACCAACAAAAAATACAGTGGCACCGGCTAATAACTGCATATTACTGCATCGAAAATACATTTTGCTCCAAAAAATAGCAAAAACTACGACTTTATTCAGCATTGTCTTCTCTTCCGTGTCTGTTGTGAAAGAGTACAAAACAAAGCAGTTTGTGATATCCAGTTCGCGAACGAATCATTCGATGTAACCGGATCTTCTTGAACCAGTTCACCGATTATTTTTCAGCATTAATCTATTATTTTAACCATCACTACTACTCTTGAACCTAATCAATAAGTCCACCTTAAATATTGATACAAAACATTAAAAAAACTGATAACACTGGAATATAGTGATTAATATTATTATTACTGTTGTAGTTGTCTAAAATTGAACACCTTCGCAATGTAAACAAAAGACAGGCTACATTTGTTATTCATATCCTTCACACTGCAATTTGATGGCAGGTCAGGTATATTATGCATTTTTTATTGACATTGATATTTTTTAATTTATTTCCAGAGAGATATTGAGTTTACAGGCTAAAGTGGTCTTGCTGTTGTAAACACTGTTGCTATTGTAGGAAAAAAAATATTTGCATCACATTTAAAATATAATTATATTTTAATTCATTTCTGAATTTTTATTTTATTTTTATAATGATAATTCAGAGAATGTGAAAATCTGAATAAGCCTTACCAGTGTTGTGATAATTATTTTTAAGGCACTCTACTTGTTAAAAAATAAGTACTGTAATATAATAATAGTTTAGTCAAATAACATAAAAAGACAAGACACATCGATGCCTGTGAAACTTTTCTCCCTCAAACAGCACGCTAGTGTTACCTCTACACTACAGGCTTTTTTTCTTTTTTCGACACTACAGGCTACACACAGCAATATAAACAACATATCTGCATGTTCTCACATCACATCATTCTTGTAAAATAATAATAAGTAAATAAACATCAAAATCACGTCGCTTAGAATGAAACACCACTTACCAGCTGCGTTTATATCCTCTGGCATTTAAAAAATGCGCGTGCGGCGTGAGGAATTGTCCTGCTCGGATGAGGTCGTCGTCGTCAGGTGAAAGGTCATCATGTGGGTCATTTTATTTATGGCTAAATTATTATTAATAAATTGTACTAATATTATGATTGGGCATGGGCAGGCATTCACAAAAGGGCACTTAAGGGACAAAGGAGCAGATGCTCAAGTGAACCGGTTCTTTCGGACAGTTCGATCAAATAAACCAGTTGAAAAAAAAATGGTTCACCGGTTATTTTGTGCTCGATGTAATGTCATTGGCTGCAGGTTTTCAATGTCTCCTTAATCAAACACACCCAATTCAGATCATCAACTCATTAGTAAAGACACAAGTACCAAAATGGATTTGTCAGACTAAGGAGAGACGCGAAATTTGCACTGTTGGGGGGCCTCCAGGAACGAGGTTGGGAACCACTGCTTTATCATGACTAAAAAAAAAAATACAAATGCATAAGCTCCATTCAAATACAAAAACAAAGACCAGAGTTAAATGTATGTTGAATTTAATCAAGCGTGTACTCATCTTTGCAATCCTTCATTGACTGCCCTTGATTCAAGCCTTCGGTTTACCCGCACTTATAACATTAGCACAGAATCAGTTCAGAATCAATCACCAAAAGAATCAGTTTGGTTCAGACACGCTGTGAGTCAGTCTGCTTCACGCTGAATCACACATGCGTAGTATCATCAGCTCCTCGGTTCTCGAACCGGACGCGTCTGACAGAAACGGTTCTCGGTTCAGTGTACGAATAAATGTCGAAATAATAATAATTATTATTGTTCTGGGTAGTTTGAAGAGAAACATTTTTTAATCTTTATCCCAGATATATATATATATTTTTTAATCAGGAAGAGGGTGGGGGGGTCAAATGGGGGGTCAAGGCGTTTTTTTCAGGGTCTTGAGACCCCCCAAGACCCCCCTTGGTGCCGCCGGTGAGTATCTGGTGTGACCACCATTTGCTTCACGCGGTGCAACACATCTCATAGAGTTGATCAGGTTGTTGTCTGTGGCCTGTGGAATGTTGGTCCACTCCTCGTCAATGGCTGTGTGAAGTTGCTGGATATTGGCAGGAACTGGAAGACATTGTCGTATACGCTGATCCAGAGCAAGAACTGGAATGTTTTCAGCTTCCAGGAATTGTGTGTACAGATCCTTTATAATAGTAGAAGACTTCCTGCTCATTTTTACTTGCTGATTCTTGTTTGTACATGTACACCCCATCTTGAGGGGTTTTATCAGTAGCACACTGGATGATCTCATTTCCAACAGCTCTGCTCTGATTAAAGGTGCAACTGTGTATAAAATATATACTTGTATATAAAAATATAGAAGTAATCAAAAATAAATATGTGAACGCAATTGGCAAAATTGTTCAAGCTTTCTAAAATGCAGAGATGTATAGTAACGAAGTAGAACTACTTCACTACTGTACTTAAGTACTAAAAGGCGGTATCTGTACTTTAATAGAGTATTATTTTTTTCTCCTACTTCCACTTTTACTTCAGTACATATTTTCGATGAGTTTAATACTTTTACTCCGATATTTTTTTATGTGCTGCATCGTTACTCGTTACAATTATAAAAATGTAACGAATCATTCCATTACAAACCCACATTACCACTGTAGATGGCAGGTTTGATGAAGCTGGCACATCATTGAGCGAATCAAGCGATTAAGAAGACTGCGCGTGCTGACTGAACTGCTGTGAAGAGATGAACACCGAGCCGAGCCAGATAATGACTCGTTCACGAGTCAAGAACCGGTTGCATCGGTTTTCGGATCACCAGTAGTTCTTTCTGACAGTTGGATTTAGTAAACCAGTTGAAGAAAACAGTTCACCGGTTCTTTTGCGCTCGACGTAATGGCGTCATTGGCGTTGACTGCAAGCCTTCGGTTTACCTGGGCTCATAACATTAGCACAGAATCAGTTCAGAATCAATCACCAAAAGAATCAGTTCGGTTCAGATGCTCTGTGTGTCAGTTTGCTTTCACGCTGAATGAATCACACATGTGCAGTATCAGCTTCTCGGTTCTCAAATCGGACACGTCTGACAGAAACGGTTCTTGACCACTGATCTATAATATAAGTTATATATATAGATCAGTGTTCTTGATTCGTGAACGAGTCAGTCTGTTGTTCGTTATCTGGCTCGGCTCGGAGTTCATCTTCAGTTCTCTCTTCACATCAGTTCAGTCAGTGTACAGTTTGAGTAAATGAATTACTCCGGGATATTGGTTTGTTTTAACTCAGAGGGAGTGTCAGCCACATTAAACAAGTTAACAGCTTAAGTCATTTGTGGATTAATGCGTATTGGAGACGCGAACCGTTTAAAACAATTCAGTTCGATTTGGTGAACTGTTTCAAAATGATCCGGTTACATCGAATGATTCGTTCGCGAACCGGATATCACAAACTGCTTTGTTTTGAACTGTCTTACAACAGACACGGAAGAGAAGACAATGCTGAATAAAGTTTTAGTTTTTGTTATTTTTGGACCAAAATGTATTTTTGATGCTTCAAAAAAATTCTAACTGACCCTCTGATGTCACATGGACTACTTTGATAATGTTTTTCTTACCTTTCTGGACATGGACAGTATACCGTACACACAGCTTCAATGGAGGGACTGAGAGATCTCGGACTAAATCTAAAATATCTTAAACTGTGTTCCAAAAATAAACGGAGGTCTTACGGGTTTGAAACAACATGAGGGTAAGTTATTAATGACATCATTTTGCAAATTGGGCGAACTAACCCTTTAATCTGTTTTTTGTTTACAAAAAGTTACAGTCAAAGGAATTGTGATTGTCCTTTAGGTTAATCATTTGAAATAGTAAAAACAATATGTTCAAACGTTTGACTACTTTCATTAATAACTAAATAACACAATACTTGTACTTTTACTTTCAGTACTTGAGTAGTACATTTTCAAATAGACTACTTGCAATACTTAAGTACAAAAAATGTTGAATACTTTAGTACTTCTACTTAAGTGTGGTGCTTAAAGAGCACTTCAACTTCTACTCAAGTCATTTTTTTGATAGAGCACTTGTACTTTTACTCAAGTCTGGGTCTCTAGTACTTTATACATCTCTGCTAAAATGTGCTAAATAATACATGATAATGATAAAACAAATGTACTTTTTAAGATTAAATAAAATTGTAAGTAGTAAAAAGTACTGTTTTTTCTTCAGAAATGTAGTCAAGCAAAAGTACAAGTAGTCAGTTTAAATTATACTTCAGTAAAGTACAAATCCCCCAAAATAATACTTAAGTACAGTAATCAAGTAAAATTACTCAAGTATTTTACACCTCTGGTGCAGAGCCATTCTTTCATCTAACAGTCAATTTTTATTTATTTTTTTCCACACAGGAAGTACCTCTGTACAAACATGTATTTAGCCTTTCCTAAAGCTTATATTAACAAAATTAAGTTTCTGGGGAAGCCACGTCAATCATTTTGGATCTATTAGCATCCAGGGGAGCAGTACAGTGAGAAGTGCCTGGTTCCCATAGTGAAATTCAGTAGTAGAAAAGTTATTACAGTATAAAGGCATTTATGAGTCCAGAAATGCGTGGGGAGTTGCTCTTTCCCAGTGGTTAATGGATTCACCGATCTAATAACACAATTTTAAAACAGAAGATGCTACCTCTCATGTGTTTGTTTCTGTTTGTCCTCATTTTGGTTAATTCCCGGTTCTCATTAGTTAATCATCATTGTATTAATCATCTCGTTTTCTCCTTTGCTTCAGTTCTTTAAAAGGCTTCAGTTTAATTCGGTTCTTGGTCTTGGATTTAAGGTTTACATCAATGGTTAGTGTGGTTTATGTTTATTAAAAGATTCAGTTATTCTGTTACTTCGTGTGCATTTTCAAAAAACACATACCCCCTGACACTGCCCTCATCTAATTTTCTGCATTGTTCATCATTTTTTCAACATGTCTTGAGAAATTATTCTGGTGCAACTCCACAAAACCAACAAAAGGTACAATGAAAAATCAAAAGTAATTATTGAATGTAGGCCAGCAACACTTGTAGAACAGAGAAATTCCCTTTATTAAGCCAATACGTTTTGTGCACATGTGAACCATGTTCCTGGAGGCCCCCCCAACACTGCAGGTTTTCAATGTCTCCTTAATCAAACACACCCAATTCAGATCATCAACTCATTAGTAGAGACACAAGTACCAAAATGGATTTGTCAGACTAAGGAGAGACGCGAAATTTGCACTGTTGGGGGGCCTCCATAAGCTGCATTTGTGTTTAAAAAAAAAAAATACAAATGCATAAATACAAAAACCAGAGTTAAATGTATGTTGAATTTAATCAAGGGTGTACTCATCTTTGCAATCCTTCATTTAAGCAAAATTGTAACATGGAAAGAGGAGGACCCAAAAGCGATTATGCAAGTGAAGCTCCTTTAATAGAGTAGCGATGCAACAAAACTAGTCTTTAGAACAAATAACAAAAACCAGCCGATGAGCCGGTACCCAAACAGTAAACATGAACTTTCTGTTGCGGTTTTACGTGAAAGACTTTTTGTCGGTAAACGGATCAGCGCTCGACCAGCGTGCGGGGATAGGCGTTCGCTGACCTCCTCTCTAGAGTCTACTCTAGAGAGTACCGTTTGATCTGACCTGAGACTGGAGAACAAGAGGCAGGATAGGACCCGATACGACAGGACTAGAACAGGATGATAGTGTAGCTTCTGCATCAAGAGCAAACGAAATAATCCAGCAGAGAGCACAAAAAATGGGGAACTAGAAATAGCAAGGATGATTTAGGGAAAAGAGAGAACAGGTGTGAATCTATTAGCGTGACAGAGGAGAGATAATGAGAAACAGCTGAAGAGGTGTGTGAGTGGAACAAGATGACCAGCAGAGGGAGGGGGGAGAAGGGAAACCGAATCCATGACTATGTGTGTGTGTGTGTGTGTGTGTGTGTGTGTGTGTGTGTGTGTGTGTGTGTGTGTGTAAAAATGCAAAAATATGAATTGCATCTTGCTAGTTATGTTAGTTAATACATTAAAGTTAACAAATGAGAAATTATTGTACACTGTTACCAAATAACCATTAAAAAATGTAGGTCTAAAAAGAAACTCTGATAGTTATACTGTAAAACTTGAATTGTTCCTTGGAAGAAACACCACTGCTTCGTGTTTTTAGCAAGATAGCAAGAAGACAAAATGTGTGTATACATATATATACAGAGGTGGAAAGAGTACAAAAATATTCTACTCAAGTAAAAGTACCATTACATTAATGAAATTTTACTTAAGTACAAGTAAAAGTACCAGTCTAAAAATCTACTCAAGTAAAAGTAAAAAGTAGCTCATTTAAAAATTTACTCAGGGTAAAAATTACTTAGTTATATTTTAACAGTGGGAGGGAGTCAAAATGGGACAGGCCAAGGGTGTCAAACTCAGTTCCTGGAGGGCCACAGTCCTGCACAGTTTAGATATAACCCTAATTAAACACACCTGATCCAGCTAATCTAATCATTTAGGTTTATTTGAAAACTACATGATATGTGTGCTGGAGCAGGGTTAGAACTAAACTCTGCAGGGCTACGGCCCTCCAGGAACTGAGCTTGACACCCCTGGGATAGGTCTATTAATCTCAAACCAGTTGTTTTAAATTAAAGGAATCAGTTATTTAGAATAATAAAACATTTGGGCTGTTACCAGGCAAATCAGTATCAACAAACTCATCTTTTAATGCAGAGGAAATGCAGAAGATTCATTGGAAGTGGCATTTAGATGTATTACACTGTTTAGTGCAGGACAAGAATGCATTTAACCTGCAGTTACAAATGCATGAATAATGTTTTGATATAACAAGACATAAAATGTTGAATACTCATTTGAAATGATAAGAAATTAATTATTTTAAAAAAATCAAAAGATACTTTAAATGTGAAATTAAAATGGCCAGTATGTGTCAGCATGTCACTGTTAATAAGTGAGTCATTGCGATTGAACCGAATCATTTAAACGTTTGATTCATTCAGGAACGAAACACTGTCACGTTGCTCAGAGATGCAAAACTGTGCTTTGGTGGCTGTGTTTGGAATTATTTTCTGTTGTAGAAATAGAGCTAAAAAAAAGGCAATATGGTGTCTAAAACGCAAGTCTCTTAATTAACTTGTTTACTGAACTGTTATATATATGCATGTATATATTCATGATGATTTTTTGAGGAAAAGATGGCATTCTTTGTGTGATTTTGATTTAATATATGAAATTATATAAATATGTTAATTTTCTGCCCCTATATCTTCAATTTTGTGATCATTCTAAATGGATTTTAGGAGACTGAATCACACAGTGAAAGAACGCACTATAAATGCGCGCGCACATCATTAAAACAAAAATAGCACACTCCTCACCACTGTCTTTTTGGCTAATTTGTGCAAAACCTCTTGCTAAAATGTCAAAGCTTCATTTTAACCACCAATGCAACGATGCAAATATTTAGCTTACCTCTACATTCTTGCGAAGGGTTGATGTCTTGTCGAGATTTTATAAGCTGCTAGTTTGGTCTTCCTAGGCAAGTACAGCTTACACTGCATAATAGAGCAAACATATGGCCAGGGGTTCACTTCATTTCCTTCGAGTTCAACTTCAGAATATGACGGGGTTTCGTTTTCAGCGGTGTCTGCACCACTAACGCCTGTTTTGTCCGTCTGCATCTTTCTCGTGATTGTAGCGCCAGTTTGCCCTCCTTCCCATTATTTACTGCCGAAGTTTCCAGGGAGCGATTTTTTTTTTTTTTTTTTTTACTTAGTAATTAATGTGTTTTAAAATGTAGCGAAGTACAATACTTCAAACAAAATATACTTAAGTAAAAGTAAAATTACAGATTTAAAAAATTACTTTAAAAAGTATTAGTACACAAAAAAGCTACTCAATTACAGTAACGCGAGTAAATGTAATTCGTTACTTTCCACCTCTGTATATATATATATATATATATACACACACACACACACACACACACACACACACACACATATTATATACAAATATATATATATTCTATTATTACATGTTCTTAGCAAGATAGCAAGAAGACAAAATGTGTGTGCATGAATATTCTATATATATATATATATATATATATATATATATATATATATATATATATTAGGGCTGTAGCTATCGAATATTTTAGTAATCAAGTATTCTACCAAAAATTCCATCGATTAATCGAGTAATCGGATAAAATGTGTTTTTGCTTAATTAAAGTGAAATATTCATTATGCAAGAGAAAATAAGACTCCTGGGTCTCTTAAAATGAAGAACTAAGTTTCCTTTTTTAAAATTTGTTTTATTTTTATTTTTTAAATACATAAAATGCAATACATACATCAAAAATAAACATTTAATTACCCATTGTTTCTCTGTCTGTACTTGTACTGTGAACAATGACAATAAAGTTGAAAGATGAATTAAGTGCATTTAGGTGCCATTCGGTTGGAGTTTTAAATAAAGCATTTTCTGAGATGCACATTAAGCATTAAACACATAACATTAATTTAAATTATCTTTTAATTATTGAAAATTAAGCAAACTTAACTTTTTGGTAAACAAAGGGGATTTACTCTAAAAATAAAACATGGAAGAAATTTTGTGTGATTAAACCTTAAAAAAAAAATAGTTAAAAAATAATGGTTGATTTTTTTTTAGTAATAGGCTATGTACATTCTGCTGAACAATAGTAATACATCTCTGGCAAATACTTGTCTAAAACAGGACTTTTATTTTGACGGGTTGACGTACCTTTACAGCTCTGTGTATGTGATGTGACGCTAGTTTTACTCAAATCAAACGGTCAAATGCTCATGAAGTGACTGTCAGAGCAGTTCTGGAGATGTTGTTCATGTGTTCACGTCCTTATTTAGTGAGACAGCAGACGCTGAAATCACAGCGAGCGTCACGCGCGCTTCAGTGTGTTTTAATGAAGGAAGACGTGCTTCTGCACCATTCATTAACAGAGACACGCAGAACATGCAGGATTAATTTTTAAATAGACTGTTCCGGCTTAATATTTACAGATATTAGTCCATATCGTGATTTGATGTAAGTGCAATGACCTATTTTTGATGAATTCATTCAAAATTTTGCAAATTCTGTGCCATTCTGCGTTAAACTGTAAATTCCATTTTTATGACTGGATTCCGCGATTCCCTCCGCGTTTTCTGCATCGCGGAAATCATAGGGCCCTAGTTGTGGTATGCCAGCTCTTTCTTGCGTTCGGGTGACACACGCCACAACGTTCTCTTTACGTTTGCCTGCGCCCTCAAATCAAAACACTGCTGACTCCTTGCAGTATGCGATTTCGGATGCAGCGCTTGTGTCTCCTTCCGCTTTGTCGGTGACGTAAACGTGTTGTGTCACATTAAAACAATCATTGCGAAAGAACCTGATGGAGATTTAAAATAAATTAAAAGAGGCTTCGAGGCCGAGGAATTTGCCTCGATCGTTTTTTGTAATCGAGTTACTCGAGGAATCGTTTCAGCCCTAATATATATACACACAAACACACCGGCGGCGCCAAGGGGGGTCTCAAGACCCTGCAAAATGACTCCTTGACCCCCCATTTGACCCCCCACCCTCTTCCTGATTAAAAAATATATATATCCGGGATAAAGATTAAAAAATGTTTCTCTTCAAACTACGCAGAACAATAATAATTTACATTTATTCGTACACTGAACCGAGAACCGTTTCTGTCAGACACGTCCGATTCGAGAACCGAGGAGCTGATGATACTGCGCATGTGTGATTCAGCGTGAAGCAGACTGACTCACAGCGTGTATGAACCAAACTGATTCTTTTGGTGATTGATTCTGAACTGATTCTGTGCTAATGTTATAAGCATGGGTAAATCGAAGGCTTTGTTTTAAGGGCAGTCATCACCAATGACATTACATCAAGAGCAAAATAACCGGTGAACCATTTTTTTTTCAACTGGTTTATTTGATCAAACTGTCCGAAAGAACCGGTTCACTTGAGCATCTGCTCCTTTGCCCCTTAAGTGCCCTTTTGTGAATGCCTGCCCATGCCCAATCATAATATTAGTACAATTTATTAATAATAATTTAGCCATAAATAAAATGACCCACATGATGACCTTTCACCTGACGATGACGACCTTATCTGAGCGGGACAATTCCTCACGCCGCATGCGCATTTTTTAAATGCCAGAGGATTTTTTCAAAACCGCGGCAGCTGGTAAGTGGTGTTTCATTCTCAGAAAACATGCAGATATGTTTTTTATATTGCTTTGTGTAGCCTGTAGTGTAGAAAAAAATAAAAAAAATGAAAAAAGCCTGTAGTGTAGAGGTAACACTAGCGTGCTGTTTGAGGGAGAAAAGTTTCAGAGGCATTGACGCCTCTGGTCTTTTTATGTTATTTGACTAAACTATTATTATATTACAGTACTTATTTATTTTTTAACATGTAGAGTGCCTTAAAAATAATTATCACAACACTGGTAAGGCTTATTCAGATTTTCTCATTCTCTGAATTATCATTATAAAAATTTAAATAATTCAGAAATGAATTAAAATATAATTATATTTTAAATGTGATGCAAAAACGTTTTTCCTACAATAGCAACAGTGTTTATAACAGCAAGACCACTTTAGCCTGTAAACTCAGTAAAATGTAAAAAAAAAAAAAATGTAAAAACTGTAAAATGTCAATAAAAAATGCATAATATACCTGACCTGCCATCAAATTGCAGTGTGAAGGATATGAATAACAAATGTAGCCTGTCTTTTGTTTACATTGCAAAGGTGTTCAATTTTAGACAACTACAACAGTAATAATAATATTAATCACTGTATTCCAGTGTTATCAGTTTTTTTATGTTTTGTATCAATATTTAAGGTGGACTTATTGATTAGGTTCAAGAGTAGTAGTGATGGTTAAAATAATAGATTAATGCTGAAATAGTAAATTGAGCCTTGTTCCTAGATGGACAGAGAGTGGAAAGTAATCGATCAGATGAGGAGATGGAGATAGAAGAAGAAAAAGAGGGACATGTAGAGGCACAAGTGACAGAATGAGCAGATAACAGCAAGCCAGGAGACAGAGGCTGGTGAGAAAGAGGAACATGTAGAGGCACAAGTGTTTTCTATAGTTTTTACTATAACCGCTGTTCTTAATTATTCTGTAGAACAGAGAAGAAAAAGCCAACCGGTTGGGACAATTTAAGACATTTCAGTTTCTAATCCCAGAGCTATTATTATTTTAAACTTAAAATGGTCTTCTCTATTGTTTCTTTCTCAAAACTGCATCAAAGCATTTGCTGCTGTATCAATACATAATCATCCATATCGATACGCAAATCAGCAAGGAATGCATCACAATATATTGAGGTATTGATATTTTGAACAGCGCCATTTAAAGCCTTGTTCCATGTGCCCCTTTTATACTTTGAGCAATTGCCCCTCCAAAGGTCTGCACAGCCCTGTTCAGAGGGAGTGTCAGCCACATTAAAAAAGTTAACAGCTTAAGTCTTTGTGGATTAATGCATATTGGAGACGCGAACCGTTTAAAACGATTCAGTTCGAATCGGTGAACTGGTTCAAGAAGATCCAGTTACATCGAATGATTCGTTCGCGAACCGGTTATCACAAACTGCTTTGTTTTGAACTCTCTCACACCAGGACCCCCCATTGCCCCCCCAATCAAAATTGTCTGGAGCCGCCACTGCAGATACTGACTGGTTTTCAGACCCGCCTGGACCCCTCAATACAGTAAAACTGCACATTTTAGAGTGGCCTTTTTTATTGTGGCTATAGCTTAAGGTTGCAATAATCATGCTGTCTAATCAGCATCTTGATATGCCACACCTGTGAGGTGGATGGATTATCTCAGCAAAGGAGAAGTGCTCATTAAAACAGATTTAGAAAAATTTGTGAACATTATTTGAGAGAAATAGGCCTTTTGTGTATATAGAAAATATTTGAAAATATTTGAGTTCAGCTCATGAAAAATGGGGACAAAAACTAAACTGTTGCATTTATAATTTTGTGTTGATGGAAAAAATTCCAACCTTAATGCCACCTTCTCAAATGTAAATACCATAGACATCAGGCTTTACTGGTGTGAATTTAATTTGAGGATAATCTTATAGTTAGCACACTCACATGGTTATGGATAGGCAAGTGTATCTTAAAATTCTTGTAAATAATTTCATTATCAAGCATGATGGGTTTATTGCGGTCTAAATGTAATGCAATTATTTACTACATACTAATTTAACACACACACATACACACACAATATAATATGCTGTTATACTCCATATAGCTTCATATACAAGTCAGAAACTAAGCGTTTTTTTGCACAGGCCTATCTAAAGGGTTAATGGCCCCACCTAGTGATCAACTGTAAAAATAAAAAATGTTACCTCTTCCCAACAGGGAAAACCACCAACAATCAAGAATCTCACACACACACAAACACTATAATTTGCTGTTATACTCCATATAACTCCATACACAAGCCAGAAACTAAGCCTTTTTTTTTTTGCACAGGCCTATCTAAAGGGTTAATGGTCCCACCTAGTGATCAACTGTAAAAATAACAAATTTTACCTCTTCCCAAAAGGGAAAACCACAAACAATCAAGAATGCATGATTATATGGTGTCATGGCTTTGCAATCAAAAAAATTTCGTTATAATGGAAGTCAATGTTGTGTTGTGAAGGATTTGCAGCGCGTTTCGTTATATGCATGTGTGGTGAGGATTTGCAGCATTTCTTAATTTGCATGAGTTGTGAAGGATTTGCAGCGCGTTTCGTTATATGCATGTGTTGTGATGAATTGCAACACTTGTGTTGTCAAACTGATGAATATGTTTTTTTCATTTGCTGGTGTTTTTTCAATTTGCATGTGTTGCAGCATGCAGCATGTTGAGCTCTCTCGGCCACCGTTGGTCTTATTGTAAAGTGATGCCTATTGGTCTTTATAGTTCTTTTGCACTTTAATCTGTGTAGTGTTACAAACACGCCAGGTTCCACCTCCACACAATCACGGCGCACACCCTCACCTGAGTACTGAACAGAGGTGGGTAGAGTACCCAAAAACTGTACTCAAGTAAAAGTAAAAGTACTTCTAGAAATATTTACTCAAGTAAAAGTACTAGTCTTGAATAGTTACTTGAGTAAGAGTATCGGATAAAAAATCTACTCAAGTAGTTAGTTACTAGTTACTTTGGGTCATATATACTGAGCCTATTTTTATTTAGATATATAGACAAAATGTATGTAATGTATGTATGCGTGTATAAATGTATATATTTCATCAGCCTTTACTCCAATTTATGTAATTTATTATAAAACCCTGTCTGTTTACTTAAGTAACAGATATAGGTGTCATGCCATAACATATTTTTAATATGACTGACTTTATATTAAATGTGAATTTAACATTGAAAGTCAATGTGATATAAAAACTGCTACTAATCTTTCATTGTTCAGAAAGAGAGCAAATAACATTTACATTATCAAAGATCATTTTCACTGACAGTCTAGATTTCAATCACTCTCAGAAACTCCCATTAAAATCACTGAAACTGTTAACACTGTGAAATCAATATCTTAATTAAAGATTCGTACACACATCTGCACTTTGTTGTTTTTCTGACGAGAGAATTCGCCAGAAAGAGGTATTCAGTCAGCGAGCGAGTGAAGGAAGTACCGGCATTTTAGCGATGACTCATCTGAACCACTCTGATTGGCCAATGCTTTAATAAGCTCAAAAGAATCATGTGTGATTGGTTATAATGCGCAGTGCTGTAAAAACGCGTCTGTCTCTGGCTCAGCGCCAGCAAGCGATCACAGATCTGAATTTAGCAGCTGATGATATGACTTGCTGAACGTACTCGCACCGGTGTGATTGTATTAAAATTATATTGTATTAAAATAATCTTAATCTGCTATTTTTGTCTTTTGGAAGCTGCATTCAACTTGACTCCCCTCTGTTATAAGCCACACACGTACAACTTAATGTCACAGTGGTATCGTGTACTGTAATCGAATGTAGCTCAAGTTATTACCTGTCAAACAATAGACAGCACACGCGGTGTTCATCTAATAAGGATCTCCATCGCTAGCAAATAATAGCCTTTGCAGATTTGCTTTCAATTCAGTGCAGTTCCAGCCACGTTTTCAACACTGCTGATGTTAAACGTTACAACTCCGAGTGAACCACTTCAGTCGCTCAGCGCGTGCGGCAGGGAACTGAACGACTCATTCAAACTGATTCATGAACCAATTCGCTCGTTTGCCAATTGGTTTGATCAAGCCTTTGAACAGAATTGACTCAAAAGAATGAATCATTCACGAATGGGCATCGCTCATTGTCCAGAGAAAAGTAGACGGCGCGTTTGGAATAAACTGAAGCATTTATAACATTTATTGCATTAAGATAAAGTAACGAGAGGAGCGTCGCCCACAGTAACGAAATAAAATACAGATTTTTCTCCAAAAATTTACTCAAGTAAGAGTATAAAGTACCCATCTTTAAATATATTCCGAAAAGTATTAGTTACCCCAAATAATTACTCAAGTAAATGTAACGAAGTAAATGTAACTCGTTACTACCCACCTCTGGTACTGAACCATCACCACCTGATCCTCATCACCAGTCATCCACCACAGCACCATAAAAGCCACACACACGCACCCAGTCATTGTCCGGTCACGTTCGCGACAAGATCATTCCTGTGCGCTAACTATAAGGACTAACTCCTCTTTACCTTCTCTCCAAGGATAACCTCCGAAGACTCCTCTTCCATCTTCTCTCTAAGGATTGCCTCCAAGATCCTCAAAGCCCCAACGGTGCGTGTGTGTGGTCACTACCTTCCCAGCACGGATCCCAACACCCATCCACTCCTCACTTCCCGCTCCTCTGCTTGTGTCTTTAAATAAATACCAACTTCATCTGTTACTCCTCTGTCTCTGAGTGATCCGTAACAGATGACCGGACCAGCACCGAGAGACACAAGCATGAGCCTCACGGACCCCTTCCAGGAATTAGTGGATGCACTCCGTCGGACACTCATGTCAGCACCCGCATCACCACCACCAGCGAGCACTTCCACTGATCCCGTCATCCCTCCTTCACCTGCCGTGCATGCCAGTCCCATGGCCCGGCCAGCGCCCTACTCTGGTTCGGCGGAGGAATGCAGCGGTTTCCTGCTTCAGTGTTCACTGGTCCTGGAGATGCAACCGCTCTCATATCCAACGGACCGATCCAAGGTAGCTTTCATAATTTCCCAGTTACAAGGCAAGGCATTGCAGTGGGCAGATTCTCTCTGGACTCAGAATAACCCTGTGACCCAGTTATATTCTAGCTTCATCGAACATTTCTGGGAAGTTTTCGGCAGACCTGCCTGGGACTCCTCGATAGGTGAGAGACTATACAATTTGAAACAAGGGAAAATGTCTGTCAATGATTATGCCTTGCAGTTCAGAACTCTGGCGGCCTCTAGTGGGTGGAACGAACAGGCCCTTCTCACTACCTATCGCCAAGGACTGGAACCCAGAGTGCGGTTGCATCTCACTGCATACGAGGATACCATCGGCATCGTGGTTGGGAGCCATCGTCAGCTCAGGCTCCCAACCACGGCCACGCCGGCCCCTTACCAGATCCACACAATCACCGGCAGGCTGTTAAGCAAGAAGTATGTACGCCACTGCGTGGGCCCTATCTCCCTTCAGACAGGACTCCTTCATCACGAGGAAATCCATCTGCTGGTTCTGGAGGATTCCACCGCTGACGTCATCCTAGGGCGCCCATGGTTGGAGCAGCACAACCCAGTGATCTCCTGGAAGACCGGAGAAATCCTGAAGTGGGGCGAAGCCTGCTTTCAATCATGTATCTCCGGCTGTCCTGTTCCAGTGGAACGTCCCCCCAAACCACTACCAGTTTAATCCACCTCTATTGAAAGCCCTGTCGAGAACCAGTCCATCTCCATAGCCCAGTGCTACGCCCCCTTCAGTGATGTCTTCTGCCTGAAGCGGGCCTCCAAGCTGCCTCCACACCGGCCGTGGGACTGTGCAATAGATCTGCTGCCGGGTGAACCAGTGCCTAAGGGACGGATCTATCCCCTATCCGTTCCCGTGTAGAAGGCCATGGAGGATTACATCAGGGAGGCGCTGGCTCAAGGATACATCCGCCCATCTACCTCCCCTGCTGCTTCCAGTTTCTTCTTCGTGGCCAAGAAGGATGGAGGTTTATGGCCATGTATTGATTATAGAGCCCTTAACAAGATAACTCAGAAGTTTCGTTATCCTCTTCCCCTCGTCCCAGTGGCCCTAGAACATCTCCATGGTGCCACTGTATTCACCAAGTTGGACCTCCGCAGCGCGTATAACCTCATCCGGATACGTGAGGGGGACGAGTGGAAGACCGCCTTCATCACCCCTACTGGTCACTACGAGTATTGCGTTATGCCGTATGGGCTTGTAAACACCCCCTCCGTATGCCAGGATTTCATACACGAGGTGCTCCGGGATTTCCTCCATCAGTTCGTCCTAGTCTATATCGATGACATCTTGATATACTCCCGGAGCCAGGCAGAACATCAATGCCACGTTGCAGAGGTCTTGCAACGCCTGAGGGACTACCAGCTCTTCCTAAAAGCAGAGAAGTGTTCTTTCCATCAACCCTCAGTACAGTTCCTTGGATATACCATCGACTGCAGTGGCATCCGGATGGACGAGGGGAAGGTAAGCGCCGTCAGGGATTGGCCCATTCCTACCACTATAAAGGAACGGCAGCGATTCCTTGGCTTCGCCAACTTTTATAGATGATCCAGAATTTTAGTACTATCACCAGTCCTCTAACCAACCTCCTTCGTCAGAAGCCCAAGTCCCTGTCATGGACTCCTGCCGCCACCGAAGCCTTCCAGGCCTTGAAGCTGGCCTTCACGACCACCCCACTCCTCGTGCATCCAAACCCAGAGTTACCATTTGTTGTGGAAGTGGATGCCTCTACCACCGGAGTGGGAGCGGTCCTATCTTAGCAGCAGGGGATGCCCAGCCGCCTCCATCCATGTGCCTTCTTCTCCAGGAAACTCAACCCAGCGGAGGTAAATTATGACATCGGGAATAGGGAGCTACTTGCCATCAAGCTTGCCCTGGAGGAGTGGAGACATTGGCTGGAGGGAGCCAAACATCCTTTTCAAGTTCTCACTGACCACAAAAATCTGGAATACCTTAGAGCAGCCAAGAGACTCAACCCCAGACAAGCCCGCTGGGCGCTATTCTTCACCCGCTTCCATTTCTTCATCTCCTAACGCCCTGGGGCAAAAAATGTAAGGGAACCAATTCCTGGGGTGGGCCGAGTACGCACAGAACTCCCTCCGTCAACCCACCACCGGACTCACACCCTTCCAGTGCATACTCGGCTACGAGCCACCTCTATTCCCCTGGCCTGGAGAGCCCTCTGATGTTCCCGCGGTCAACTATTGGTTCCGAGAGAGCGATAGGGTCTGGGACGCGGCCCATCACCAACTGCAACGGGAGCTCCGTAGACACAGGACGGCAGCCGACCTTCGCCGTTCCGAGGCTCCCCAGTATCAACCCGGTCAGAAGGTCTGGCTGTCTACCCGGGACATCCGCCTGCGTCTACCTTGCCGCAAGCTCAGTCTACTTGATACACTGTATTCCCACTAGAAAAGGCCAAGGATTTCCGTATACCCACTTAAAAAAGCGTGAGGATATTTAACAACTTAGTTTTGTGTCAGAACTTTTACACTTTTATTCATAAATTCACCCCGTCTGTGTTTGCGAAAAGACACGGATAGAATCGCGGAATCCAGTCAAAAATGGAATAGGCTATATAAAGCAGAACATCATGGAAATTGGCTATTTTTGAATTAATACATCTACAGTAGGGCTGTACAATGAATCAAATATCGATATGGACTAGTGTATATGAATTTTAAAGTTAAAAGAGACTACGATTGTTCTACGCATCTCTAAGAAAGAGCGCTCAATATGTGCATTTTTGTTATTCAAATACACACGATATGCGCTGTGTTTTCCCCCAAGTCGACTCCGCCTTTACCACGCCCCCAACTATGACTAGATGCCGACTGTATGTATTGCATTTAAATGTTTAGTTATTTTTGTTATAAGAAAAAAAGTTATTTTACCTGTTATACTAATTTATTAATACTTTTTTTAAACTAAATATCAATACCATGATAATACCATATACTGCGATAAAAGCATTAGTAATTAATCACAACGGGAAAATTTGATATCGGCATATCCCTAATGGCGACCGTTATTTTAGAAGTTTCCCCTCACTGTTTCCACGGTCACAATAACATTGCATGACAGATGGATCGCTTTTATTTAGTTTTCCCTTTTTTATTTTAAATATTCACAAACTTGCATATGATGTCATGAAAAATGTGATATTCCGATTCACAAATATGTGTAAATGAGTGTGCTTTCTTGTTTAAAAATCATTATAAATTATCTTGAGCGTGATCTATAATGTGAGATGGGCGCTGCCATGTTTGTTCACGCTGCAGTTCAGAGAGTCTTGTCAGTCGGTTTTACAGCATGTGAATCTAAAATGAATAAAACACTTGGGCAAATTATATTTTAATAGATTGTTCATTTTGATTGCATAGACATGTGTTTTACAAACTCTAAATGTATTGTTTTACTAGTACTAATGTGTATTTAAATGTCTGAAACTTAAAATAAACATTATGTGGTCAAAAACACTGCATAGTTGTGATTATATGAGAAGAGCAGTTCACCAAAGTCTCTTTAAGACAAGTATTTACCATACTCTCTTTCGGCTGCTCTCATGAGGGAATGCTGGAGTGGATTTTTTCATGGGTTTCCAAAGTTTTTTTTTTTTTTTTTTCACTAATTGTCCTTTCTGACACAACTCTCTTTTTTTCTGAGATTGGGCCTGGCACTTAAAAGTGCTGTAGCTTACCCCTACAGCTGTGTAGACTGAGCTAATACATTTAAAAGTTATGGTCAATGAGAAAGAATTTTGTATATTTTTTTCTCGTATGTTGTTGTTGTTTTTGTCATGAAAGAGGTAGGGCTGATGAAGATCTGGAAAATGGTGACAGCAGGTAGGCCCATAGATCAGTTTTGTGTAAATCAAAACAATACTACACATGGTTTAATAAACAGTTTGTTTATTTTTTGTTATAGCCCATAAGTGCAGTTATATGATTGAAATTTTCATTCTTTTTTTTTTTTTTTTTTTCATCCCGAGCTGCTTCAGGAGATGAAATTTAATCTTTAAGCACTGATTTTCTTACTGAGGTCAGTGCAGCTGCCATTTGACTGAAACAAAAGTGAAGCCATAAGGAAAATGGCATCTGTTTCAGTAAAAATCAGTAAGCTTCTCTTTACATTTACAATCAAATGTGGGTTTAGAGATCATGTACACTAATAACTGTCAAATGTATTACTAAATCAATGTAAACACAGAGTCTTATTGAGTTTGATTGATTAAGTTGTACTGAATTGGGTTTTTATTTAGTTTGCTGAAAATTATAGGAAATATTTTGCAAAGTGGATTTTTTTATATGAATTTATAACCGTAACCAGCTTATACAAACAATAAACACTTACACTTCACATAAATGATTATTCAACTTTCATTTTCAGATTCTGTTCATTTAAAAGTGAAGTGAAAGATGCATGATTTGTAATGTGGAGATTTGTCAGCAAGTACAGCATCTGTGAATAAAACTGTGTACCAATAAGAGGAGTGGTTTCTCTTAAAACAAGGAATGCTGTGGTTTTGAAGTAGGAGGGGTCAGGATTTATAATGTGTGTGTTTTCTCTCTTGATTTGGAATAAAACTATGAACGATATGCCTGCTTGTAAAATGCAGCATGCAGAGAGACATTGAAACTTTAAGAACTTCTATATTTCTATTTCTATGAGGCAGTAAGGTATCTTCCATGGAACAATTTATAACTTTCCAGTTTTACAGTATAACTAACTGACATAGTTTTTTTAAGACCTAGTTTTTTAATGGTTATTTGGTAACAGTGTAAAATAAGGTATCATTTCTTAACTTAATGCATTAACTGACATTAACTAGCAATGAGCAGTTCATATTTTGGCATTTTTACATATATTTTTATTTTATTTTAACTTACAATTTACTATGCATTTACTAATGTAAACATTTATAACTTTTGATTGAAAAAAATTATTAATAAATGTTAATATTACAGAACAGCATAAATGAGTACACCCTTTTTGAACATAAAGACATATTGTATTTCTATTTCTTAATTATCACTGTTACCCTACAATTTCTGGGAAGATAAACATTTAAATATCTTAAACATACTTAAAAATAAGTAAGTAAATTAGGCAATTTTGCTTAAACGAAGGATTGCAAAGATGAGTACACCCTTGATTAAATTCAACATAAATTTAACTTGGTCTTTGTTTGTATTTAAATGGCATTTGTATTTTTTCAGTCCTGATAAAGGCATGTGCACAAACCTATTGGCAAAATAAAGGACTGATTTTCATTTTTATTATTTAATTTCTCTGTTCTATAAGTGTTGCTAGCTTACATTCAATAAGTACTTTTGATTTTTCATTGTACCTTGTTGGTTTTGTGAAGGGAATGCATCCATTTTGTGGGAAGAGATGGAGAGGTGGAAACGATGATTAACTAATGAGAACAGGGAATTAACCAAAATGAGGACAGACGAGGACAAACAGAAACCAACACATGAGAGGTAGCAACTTCTGTTTTAAATTTGAGAAAGAGCAACTCCCCACACTTTCTGGACTCAGAAATGCCTTTATGAGAACTTTTCTACTACCGAACTTCACTATAGGAACAAGGCACTTCTCTGTACTGTACTGCTGTTATTAGATCCAAATGACTTGGCTTCATGAGACCAGACTAAGACAAAGGACACTTAACCCCTAGTTGCTCCAGAGGCATGCGGCCTCTGACATATATATAGCAATTGTAAGTCGCTTTGGATAAAAGCGTAAGATAAATGTAAATGTCATAGCTTTTGCCAGCATTGAGACGCTTGTTTTCCATTTTTCTGTTCTGTTCTGAAAAAGTTGTCTATTGTCTATTATTGTCACATATTTATAATTACTTGTATATTTTGCTATCTGTGTCTTTTTACTTGTCATCCTGTCTGTGCACTGGAAACTTCTATCCCCAAGACAAATTTCTTGTTTGTGTAAACACACTTTTGGATTTTGCAAGTTGCATTTGTGTATTACTTTTGCTACTATTTTCACAATTACAAAATGTAATCCTCTTATGCCATTGTTTGTGCAAAGAAATAAGCCTTCTGACGTTTGCCTCTAAAGTGATTCGAACGAGTCATTATCTGGCTCGGATCGGTGTTCATCTTCAGTTCTCTCTTCACATCAGTTCAGTCAGTGTACTGTTTGAGTAAATGAATTACTCTGGGATATTGGTTTGTTTTAACTCAGCGGGAGTGTCAGCCACATTAAAAAAGTTAACAGCTTAAGTCATTTGTGGATTAATGCGTATTGGAGACGCGAACCATTTCAAACGATTCAGTTCAATTTGGTGAACTGGTTCAAAAAGATCCGGTTACATCGAATGATTCGTGCGCGAACCGGATATGACAAACTGCTTTGTTTTGAACTGTCTCACAACAGACACGGAAGACAAGACAATGCTGAATAAAGTCATAGTTTTTGCTATTTTTGGACCAAAATGTATTTTCGATGATTCAAAAAACTGACCCTCTGATGTCACATGGACTACTTTGAAGATGTTTTTATTACCTTTCTGGACATGGACAGTATACCGTACACACAGCTTCAATGGAGGGACTGAGAGCTCTCGGACTAAATCTAAAATATCTTAAACTGTGTTCCAAAAATAAACGGAGGTCTAACGGGTTTGGAACAACATGAGGGTAAGTTATTAATGACATAATTTTGCAAATTGGGCGAACTAACCCTTTAACCCAATACATCATAGCAAGCTTTTCTCTTCTTAAATCTAATGGCATCTCCCCATTTCAACCTTGATGGCATCTAAAGGGGTTGATCTTAGTGCCGCACAGCAGATTGTAAGTGCTCTTCATCTAAACCAACAACATGTATGTTAGACCCTATACCATCTAAGCTCCTAAAAGAGGTGCTACCAGAAGTCATAGATCCTCTTCTGAATATTATTAATTCCTCATTGTCATTAGGATATGTCCCCAAAACCTTCAAACTGGCTGTTATTAAGCCTCTGATCAAAAAACCACAACTTGACCCCAAAGAACTAGTTAATTATAGACCAATCTCGAATCTCCCTTTTCTGTCCAAGATACTAGAAAAGGTGGTATCCACACAATTATATTCCTTCTTAGAGAAAAATGGTATATGTGAGGATTTCCAGTCAGGATTTAGACCGTATCATAGTACTGAGACTGCTCTCCTTAGAGTTACAAATGATCTGCTCTTATCATCTGATCGTGGGTGTATCTCTCTATTAGTTTTATTGGATCTTAGTGCTGCGTTTGACACAATTGACCACAACATTCTTTTGCATAGACTTGAACACTTTGTTGGCATCAGTGGAAGTGCATTAGCATGGTTTAAATCGTACTTATATGACCGCCATCAGTTCGTAGCAGTGAATGAAGATGTATCCTATCGATCACAAGTGCAGTATGGAGTACCTCAAGGCTCAGTACTAGGGGCCGCTACTCTTCACGCTTTATATGTTACCCTTGGGAGATATCATCAGGAAACATGGTGTTAGCTTTCACTGTTATGCTGATGATACTCAGCTCTATATTTCTTCGCAGCCCGGTGAAACACACCAATTTGAAAAACTAATGGATTGCATAGTCGATATAAAAAACTGGATGACGAGTAATTTCTTACTGCTAAATTCTGAAAAAACAGGTGTTAATTATAGGACCTAAAACCTCTGCTTGTAATAACCTAGAACACTGTCTAAGACTTGATGGTTGCTCTGTCAATTCTTCGTCATCAGTTAGGAACCTAGGTGTGCTATTTGATCGCAATCTTTCCTTAGAAAGCCACGTTTCTAGCATTTGTAAAACTGCATTTTTCCATCTCAAAAATATATCTAAATTACGGCCTATGCTCTCAATGTCAAATGCAGAAATGTTAATCCATGCATTTATGACCTCAAGGTTAGATTATTGTAATGCTTTATTGGGTGGTTGTTCTGCACGCTTAGTAAACAAACTACAGCTAGTCCAAAATGCAGCAGCATGAGTTCTTACTAGAACCAGGAAGTATGACCATATTAGCCCGGTCCTGTCAACACTGCACTGGCTCCCTATCAAGCATCGCATAGATTTTAAAATATTGCTTATTACTTATAAAGCCCTGAATGGTTTAGCACCTCAGTATTTGAATGAGCTCCTTTTACATTATAATCCTCTACGTCCGCTACGTTCTTAAAACTCAGGCAATTTGATAATACCTAGAATATTAAAATCAACTGCAGGCGGCAGATCCTTTTCCTATTTGGCGCCCAAACTCTGGAATAACCTACCTAACATTGTTCGGGAGGCAGACACACTCTTGCAGTTTAAATCTAGATTAAAGACCCATCTCTTTAACCTGGCATACACATAACATACTAATATGCTTTTATTATCCAAATCCATTAAAGGATTTTTAGGCTGCATTAATTAGGTAAACCGGAACCGGAAACACTTCCCATAACACCCTATGTACTTGCTACATCATTAGAAGAATGGCATCTACGCTAATATTTGTCTGTTTCTCTCTTGTTCCGAGGTCACCGTGGCCACCAGATCCAGTCTGTGTCCAGATCAGAGGGTCACTGCAGTCACCCGGATCCAGTACGTATCCAGACCAGATGCTGGATCAGCACCTAGAAAGGACCTCTACATCCCTGAAAGACAGTGGAGACCAGGACAACTAGAGCCCCAGATACAGATCCCCTGTAAAGACCTTGTCTCAGAGGAGCACCAGGACAAGACCACAGGAAACAGATGATTCTTCTGCACAATCTGACTTTGCTGCAGCCTGGAATTGAACTACTGGTTTCGTCTGGTCAGAGGAGAACTGGCCCCCCAACTGAGCCTGGTTTCTCCCAAGGTTTTTTTCTCCATTCTGTCACCGATGGAGTTTCGGTTCCTTGCCGCTGTCGCCTCTGGCTTGCTTAGTTGGGGACACTTCATCTACAGCGATATCGTTGACTTGATTGCAAATAAATGCACAGACACTATTTAACTGAACAGAGATGACATAACTGAATCCAATGATGAACTGCCTTTAACTATCATTTTTGCATTATTGACACTGTTTTCTAAGGATGGCTGAAGCGAAACAGTCGTTCCGAAGCTTTGCGAGATCCCGAAGCGCAGATGTGTCGAAACACTGATCCGAAGCGTGATTCGAAACACCCATGTCACGTGACTATGACCAAACGAAGCCTCGAAGTGTTTCACTAATTGTTTCATCAGGTGTGGTCCGCCGAATCAGCGTTTGATTGGAACGGTCGGGAACAGACCACACAATCGCACATCTGTATAAAAGTGAAATAAACGCATTTTGACCTCGTGGGTTTTTGTGAGAGGAGTTTGACTTTGAGATAGCGGATTTTTGGTGATATAGTGACATAGTGCGATTTGATTAGTTATAGGCAATTTAGACTTAAATTTAAATTTACACAACACATTGACTGAGAGGCTAGAGACAGACAGAGTATACATATAGTGACACATTAATAGATACATAGATATAAATATATATAGACAGCTAGATTAATAGATAGATACATATATAGTTAGATTACAGATACATATATAAATGCATATATTATAGATAGATACATATATAGATAGATTATAGATACATATATAAATACATATATTATAGATAGATACATATATAGATACATAGATTATAGATACATATATAAATACATATATTATAGATAGATACATATATAGATACATAGATTATAGATACATATCTAGATACATAGATCGATTCATATATAGATAGATAGATTTGGATAGATAGATAAAATGGAAGCTCCCCAGAAGAGATGCCGTACATCTGTGGTGTGGGAGCATTTCCATTTAGAAACCCCAAATAAAGTGAGATGTGTGTATTGTGATCGGCAGCTAGCCTACTGCAACAATACATCATCCATGATGCGCCATTTGAGGAGCACTCATCCTGCCATTTTGCAGGGTGCAGAGGATGGCATTCCCCCTGTACCTAGGCCTGCTACTGACACTGCTGGGCCATCTAAGCAAGGTATGCATTGTTTGGGATATAATTATAATTGAAATATAATTACAACCTTTTGGGGCACTGTTTATAAAGTTTATAAGTCATATAAAGCACTGATTATAAACACTGGAAGGTTTCCAAATAATGAACCAGTAGGCTATACTTTTAATAGATGTGCACTAATTGAAGCTGTATTTTTCCAATGTATTTGTCTGAAAGTATGTTTTGTCTTCTCTTTTAAAAGTCAGACAGAGGGAATTGGATGAGGCTCTTATAAACATGGTGGTGAAGGATCTGCAGCCCTTCACCATCGTGGACGATGAGGGATTCAGGGCATTTGTGAACAAGCTTGATCCAAGCTATGTCCTCCCATCCCGGAAGGTGCTCTGGGCTTCTTCGTAAATGGGTTACACTTAGCTTCCTCCGGGTCAAAAAAGACCGAAGCCTTAAAAATGTAACTTTTTTTTTCCCAGGAAAACCAATCAAATATATTTTTGTTCAATAATATTTTTTGTATATTATTTAGAATTTTTAAAGATTTTTATGATACTTTGCATTAATTATATATTTTTTATGAGCAATTTTTTCCATTAGAATTAATATATATATTTTTATTTTATTTTAATTTTAATTTTTTTTCAATAAATGCACCATTGCACATCAAAATAGAGTGCAGGCCTAAAATAAAAAAAAATTCAAGTGAGAAGAGCGCCATCCAGTGGCTTTAAAATATAATAAATGTGTGTAATGTCCTGTAACCGCCTATAGGCTGCCATAGCTTTTTTTTATTTATTTTTTTTATTCCCATTTGGAAAGAAAAAAAATCGAATTACTAAGCAACCACTGAATGGAACAACACAATCTATATATCATTTTAAAGCTTAGGATCTCAGCTTTTTAATGCATCTAATCACATTTATTAACTCTTAACGAGTGCTGAGTAATCCCTCTAAAACCGAGTGTACCGCCAGCAGGCGCCACCTAGCTGCGAAAATATTCATTACCATATTTTTCAAAAATATTGCCTTGATTAACACAAAGTTGATGTCATTTGAAAGCTTAGGGTATGACCTTTACAGTGAATGTATCCACTTTGAAAAAATCTTAAGTATTGCTGAGTTATTTGGTGATAAATACAATTTCTTTTTTTTTCATAATCTATAAAATAATGTACTGCAATGTGTCAAAAACATCATACAGCTCATGAAACATTCACAGATCATTGAAAATGGCACTTCATTTTTTACAGCATATTATTACAATTACAATGAGCCTAAAATTAACATAATCTATTGCTTTTATGACTAGATATTCTTCATGGAGAAACAATTGCCCATGAGGGGGCGTCAAAGACTGTACAAAAAGGCTATCTCTGTTCCAAATGCTGTAACTTTTGATTCCTTTATCCAAATTATTATTATTTTTTATCCAGATGCAGCTAACATGTAGGGGGACTTCACTAAAAAAGAATTTTCCTCCTACCTTATTTCCTTCCTGAGTTATTCCATGACAAATAAGAAAGATATGCAAAATCATAATACAAATTATATATATATTTTGTCTTTTATCCGCAATTTCTCTGCAGGACAATGTCTAAATGTAATCTAATTTATATTTTTGAAAAATTTAAAAAGAGTTCTTTCAAGCGATACCTACCTTTTGACTCTCCTTGCTATAGTTTTGGAGTTATTATGATTATATAGTAAAATATAGCAAAATTTGCTGTTTCAGTCTTACCAGTTAATTTCTCTGTGTGTGTGTGTGTTTGTGTGTGTGGGTGTGTGTGTGTGGGGGGGAGGGTGTCTTATTTGCACTCTTGATGTTTTAGAGTGTCACCCCTTCATTGCTGTACACTTTTTTTCTGCACAGTGGCTGATCTGTAGTTTGTACCACCAAAGTTTCTCTGAGTTTTCGGATTTTCTTGTATTTCCCATTCATTTCCTATGTGGGTCATTTTTGACCCGTAGGAAGCTAAGTGTGCAATTTTTTTTTACGACCCTTTAACATATCAGAATCATCTCCTTGATTTTTTTGTGTGTTCACATAGGTAATACAACAAAAGTCACCAAGTTTCATCCCCCTCCGATGAAGCAAAAAAATTTAAAAATTTAAAACGTACATGGTTTCGGTCTTTTTTGACCCGAAGAAGCCCAGAGGGTTAAAATAATGGTCAGCGAAGTAGTACAACAAAGCCAAGGAGAAGACAATGGAGGACCTACAAAAGGCCGAATTTGTTAGCCTTACAGCTGACAAGTGGTCCTCCATTAATATGGATGGATATCTTGGTGTGACTTGCCATTACATAACACCAGAGGCAAAAATGGCAACTGTTGTACTGGGTGTAAGGAGGTTTTACCAAACCCACACAGCCCAGCATCTCATGGAGGCTAAAGCCTTGCTAATGGCTGAGTGGGGAATAACCTCCAAAGTTCAGTGCATGGTGACTGACAATGCATCTAACATGATCCTAAGTGCCCAGCTACTCCACCTTCGCCATGTCCCATGTTTTGCTCATACTTTAAATTTGATTGTGAAAAAGGCACTAGATCAAACCCCAGTCATCAATGAAATACGCCAGAAGGCCAGAAAGATAGTGGGGTTGTTCAGATCCAGCTGCAAAGCAAAGGACAAGCTTGTGGAGATGCAGAGCTTGATGGGAAGACCAACTCTGAAACTGATACAGGAGGTTGACACGAGATGGAACAGCACATTTGACATGCTACAGCGCTTGTATGACCAACGTGAACCAGTGGCTGCTGCACTTTCCAACTTAAACAATGATACTGCTCCCCTGACAAGTATTGATTATGACATTATTGAACAATCATTGTCAATACTGCAACCATTCAAACTCGCAACAACAGAGATGTCAGAGGAAAAGAGAGTGTCTGCTTCAAAGCTTATACCACTGTACAGGATGTTGCAGCACAAGCTTGCACAGAAAAAAGGAAATGCAACGCAGGAATCAACTGTTCAATTAGGTAGGCCACAATGACCATACTACACATGTGATTGGCCATAACTGTCATATTATTGTCATTATTATAAATATGTGTTTCTCCTGTTTTGGCTCATAGGCTCACATCTGCAAGAAGGTCTGCACTCCAGATGTGGAGGTTATGAGAGTTTTAGAGCCTTGGCACTGGCTACACTGCTGGACCCAAGGTTCAAAAATGTGGCATTTGGAAATGCTGCCAAAGCCCAGGAAGCTGAAAAGCATATCACACTGGAGTGTGCTTCACTGATGCGTTCAAACACAAATCCTGGTGAGCAGTTTCATTCTGTGTTATGTTATGTAATCTGAATCATGTAATATAATATATCCTTCATATATGCCGTCAGTGTAGGATTTGTTACTAATTGCTGTTTTCATTTTTATTCAGACCCAGAAATGTCAACATCACACCCATCATCATCATCATCACCATCACCATCACCATCAACACCAGTAGAAACACAGGACAGTTTATGGGAACTTTTTGATACTCGCATCCATCAAACCAAGATGATACACAATGCTACAGCTGATGCCACAGTGGAAGTGAAAAAATACATCAACGATGCATATTTGCCCAGAACTCATGATCCACTAACTTACTGGAAAGAGAGAGCAGTAATTTTTCCTCATTTGTATGTCCTTGCAAAAAAATATCTTTGTATGCCAGCAACAAGTGTCCCTTGTGAGAGGATTTTTTCAAAGGCTGGAGAAATTATTTGTAAAAAAAGAAGTAGGCTAAGTCCTTCCACAGCAGATAAATTAATATTTTTGAATAAAAATCTCTAAAAAAGTGAGACATTGTGGCTTGATTTCTTTTATTAATATTCATTTTTCATGACCAAAATAACATTATGCACAGTGAGGAGCCTATAGGTTACGAGCTTCACATATTAGAACATTATAATAATTAAAAAAAAAACACATTTTTTTAATGGCTCGTCAAGGTTGTTTCAGATCAACACCTGCAAGTGACCACTAGGTGTCACCGTTGAGACGGGTGTCGGATTGATTCGAAGCCTCGAAACAATATGGCACATTTGGTTCAACTGTTTCATTGGTTCACGAGGCCTCGATTTTGCCATCACTACTGTTTTCCTAATGAATGTTGTTCAGTTGCTTTAACGCAATGTATTTTGTTTAAAGCGCTATATAAATAAAGGTGACATTGACATTGACATTGACAGTAAAACCAGTAGGAGAGCAGTGATGTGTGAACTGAATTTGGTGACAGTGTGTTACTGTGAAGTTACTGAGTATTTTATTAGTAAAGTAATTGCACTCCTGTTAATTGCACTCAGGTGTCTTCACTTGTTAGTCATTATCCTCCCTATATTAACTAGTCCTTTTCTCTTTGTCTGAATGGAGTCCTTACTTTCCATCACCGGGTTTCCTCGTGTTCCTAGTTTTCTAGTTCCTGTTCTTGATCCTGTTTGTTTATTTGCTTGTTTCTGTTTTGGACTTATGTTTGGTTACGACCCCGGCTTGTTTTGACTCTGATTTTGGATTGCCCAATAAATCTCACACTGCACTTGGATCTCAAGTCTCCTGTGTACCCGAACGTGACAGCACCTCGCTTTTCAGAGCAATGAGCTTTGTAAAAATCAACATGTTTCAAAAAGGCAAGGCATAGAGGAGCAACAATAATGTACATTATGAGGAATATATATATATATATATATATATATATATATATATATATATTAGTATATATTTACCTTAAATGCATAAACATTACATTACACCAAATACAAAAGATAATGTCCATTTAGCAACGTCATATTACCTCTTTAAGATATCAAGGTCTTAGGACGTTAGGACCTTCAACCCATTCCAAGGGTTCCTCCAATAGTGGGCAGTCATGCAACGTACAGAAAGTAAACGACGCTGAGGGAAGTTAAATAGTGATGGGCATTTCGGCTCTTTTTCGTTAGCCGGCTCTTTTGACTCAGCTCACTGAAAAGAGCCGGCTCTTTTGGCTCACAAACGGCTCTTTAAAAAACAATAAGGTTTTGACTATGATAGGTGTGAAATAACAATTCTAATTAAATTATTAAATGAAATCATACTCACAATTTCTTTAAAAATGCATTGATTTGTTATGAAAAAAGAATACTATTAAACATTTGCATTTAAATTACAACTTTTGAATGTATAGAAACAACAACATTACAAAACAAATACAATCTGAATCTGAACAACATAATAGAACCCATATTAAAGAAAAATAAATAACTGAAATGATTAAACTGGTCCCTCTTTTTTGGCATGTTATATAGTCAGCATGAACTATCTCACTAGTTATGTTTTGTATAACTAGCATGAACACACACACACACACAATGCTGATCATATTTTTATTTTATGAGAGATTTGCATTCAGAAATGCAAGCTGCCTTACTTTCGAGGGGCTGATGATCATTAAAATGATTCCAAATGCTGCTGTGCTTCTGACTCATTTTCCTGCTTTTGTTTTCAAAAGTTGTTGTGTTTTTCCTCTCCTCTCCTCCGTTTTTGACACTGGGTGCTTCTCAATATCCCTCATCGTCTTCTCGCTCCTCCATCCTCCATCCTATGACCCGGAAACCGATCGAGCACATCCCATCTTGAAGGACATCTCAATTCTCTAATTGCACCACGAGGAGATGAGGATCGAGGAGGGGGAAAGCTTCATGAGCAGCGATGAGCGAGGATACACAGGTGTATCCTATGTGGAAGTCTTTTATCAACGTGAGGCACTTATAAATTCTCCTCCCCTTCACATCTGTTGTAATAATTTTTATTTATATTTTACCTTTTCACTTCGAATAAACCATGCATGTTATATATTTCAAACAGGACATCTGTCTTTATTGATATTTATTATGAATGTCTTAATTAACAAACTTTAACAACATAAGGGCATATCCCTTTAATCACAGCTGATGACACTTTGAAGTAACGCTGAAGGGATTGAGGATAAATCATTTCACTTGATTCAAGTCCTCCATCTTCACGGATTTTTCCTTGCGTCCTTCCCTCGCATCTTGAAGAGGTGGAACTAAGACACGAGGAAAGGAAACGAGGATGCACAAATAAGAATTGAGAAGCACCCAATGTGTGTGTGTGATGGCTCGGCCCCTCCCTCATGCCGTATAATTGGTTGACACTTTGTGTATGATTGACAGGAACAAAATGTGAGGCTGATCAGACAGTCGAAATATAATATTTTTTTTTTTGTTATTTGAATTAGTCAATTATTTTAAATAAAATAAAATGCATCCATTATTTCATTATTACATAAATATTTAAGTTCTATAGGCTATATTTTTTTTAAATAGAGTCGGCTCTTCAGATATGCGAGCCAGCTCCCGTCGTTCACCTACAAGAGCCGGCTCTTAGAGTCGGCTCATTCGCGAACGACCCATCACTAAAAGAGTGAAGTGCATTAAAAAAGGACTGGCACGCAGCCCAACTCATGCAGTTCGGTAAAGTTGGCAAGATATTCACAGATTCTACTTTTCTGGATTAATAATTCGCAAACATTTTTACTACACAAATGATGCCTCATTTCATTTGTAATGATGTAGAAAACGAGCTACAGGCTAGTTTTATGAAAACAACCTTTCCTCTGCTCTGTACAAAATATTTTGATCTCAGTGTGATGGCATCTGAGAGACTAGTCCGAAGGGACCACCTACAAAGTGCGAAAGGTGAAAAATATTACTAATAAAATACTCAGTAACTTCACAGTAACACACTGTCACCAAATTCCAGAGATGTATAGTAACGAAGTAGAACTACTTCACTACCAGATAGCACAGGTACGTCGCGGGGACGTCTGTGCGATGTATAGCTACATTTGCATCTGGGAGACGTCGTTTTGAGGGCGTTTGCTCATCTGGAAGACGTCGCATAGACGTCCTTTTCCGACGTTCCAGCGACCTCCGATAGACGTATTACAGACGTTTAATATTTGAATGTTACGTCTATTAGACATCTGATTTACATAGCATAGACGTCGTTCTTAATTGTACGATTTTATACGTTCCTTCATATCTACTGTTATTGATCACAGCTTTAGTTACACTGATTATGCATGCGTCTTCACATATGTGAAAAGTATGATAAATAAACCCAAGTATTTTCCACTCAGAATGAAAGAACTCAACATGCTGTTGAATGATTTGTATCCTTTTATTAACGGTGAATGAAAATAAGCAGTCGTTGATGTTATTATTATTATTATTATTTTAATCCTGAACCAAACAAACAAACAAACAACAAAAAAGCAAGTTGACTAACAAGGCATTCTCCATGGGGCCAAGCGGAGATAATCCTTAATGTGTTTTTCAGCCTCTGCTTCAGTTGACGACGGAAGCACGGGATTCTTCATAGCTGCTCCTGCATGTTAAAAGGCAAAACTTAAATAAGTTTAACAAATAAAACTTTTTTCACTTATTGTTTAATTAAATCCTCAAAATATGTTTTTTTTTAACTGGGCTCTTATGAATTTAGACAATGATAAGCAAAGTATAAAAAATGATTGCAACATCCGTCCTTCCCTAAAGCTATAATGTCTGTATCAGTATCAGTTAAATTATTCATTATTCAATTAGTCATGTAAGATAAATGCATGCCGATCCAAACAAATCCATTTAAGAATTATGCATTAACTGCGCAAAATAATGTCTGTTTAATTGTTCATATGATCCCGAGTCGAGTTACTAGCTGAGAATGATTAGCCTGCCTTAATAAAATCTAATTAATATAGATAATTGATGTGCAGTTATTGCTTGTCTACTGTTTTTAATGTCACTCAGCGTGATGTAATATAACAGTAGGAAGTAGGAAGTTTCATGTCTGTGCTTTCTATTTGATTTGTCACTGTTCATTTCCAGTGGTGCTGAAATTCTGCTTCAGTCATAAAAACTTTAAACTGCTATCGGTTTCAGGCTCTTTTAGAGTGACTCCCAGATTAGTGGAGACACAGCCTGAGTTGAATATTAATAATTTTACATTAAGTCTACTTCGAAAACTGGGCTGGTCAGATTCAAGGAATCGACTCTTTTAGAGTCGACTCCTCATCAGTACTGCGCATGTGCTTACAAATCATCACATCGATGCGCACGTGGAAGTGATCGCCGCGGGAAAACTGAGGTACGTAGCTTGATTCATTGTCATTAATATGTGTGGTGTATGTTTGATTTTATATAAAGTAAATTAAACAGATAAGTATTAGCTTAATATTGACGAATAGGTGTTTCTGTGGTTTAGTCAAGTGGCGGTAACAGCTGATTTTGTGGTTCATCAACAGTTCTTCGTCACTTAGCCTAACTGTTAATCGTAAAACAAGAGTTAATATTTCTCTTGTGAGTATGAAACCGCGTTTTACACTGTTAAAACGACATGCATAATATATATTATGTTATGTAGGCCTAATAATCTGTATGAAAAGCTCACGAGGGGTAATCGTGCTTTAACGAACAACGTATGATTTTAATAATGCATTAATGCATGCAACTAATGTTAACTAATGAACCTTAATTTAAAGTGTTCCCCGTACACTGTACATTGGAAAACATTTTGGACGTAACTTACCTATTAGGAGTGCTCCTATGTTTGTTTTCCTGATCCCTCGCTTTTCTCCCCTACCACACCAGTTCAGCTGTTTGGCTACAGGACCAAACACCTTGGAGCATATTCTCCATATTGTTTTCTTTAGTGTGTGTCCTCCACTGATGGATAACCTGTTCACCTTAAAAATAAAAACACATTTCAAAACATTATAGACAATGCCAGTGTCGCAGAACCAATGAACATAGAAATGTGACACTTAATTATTAAAAAACCTATATTTTAAAATCTCATGAGTACTTTTAAGTAAATATATTAGGTGATCAGATGACAAAAAAAAAAGTTTAAAAGACTAAAGCCATCTAAAGACATAGAAATACATGGTTAAACAACCTACAGATAAAAATCAATGTGTTGATGCTGATGCTATGTTCTTAAACATTAAATTATTTTAAATCCAGTGATCAAACGCTGCCACCTGACTAACCATGGGTCTCTGTGTGAATATCCACAAAACCTGAAGACTTTCTGAATGTATATAAGCAGCCTTCTATTTTAGAAAGGAAAATTTAAAAGATTAAAAAGAGAAATTGGGGGGGGGGGGGTTAAATTCAGAATAATCTATTGCTATATTGTAAATAATATTTAATCATGTAATCCATAAAAAGTAACTGTAGTCTGATTATGAGATTTATATAATGTAATTTAATATAAATACAAGTTATTTATTTACTAGAATCTGTTTACGTAATCCAGATTACATGTAATCTATTACTACTGAGCACAGAACAGGGATTAGTTTAAATCAGGACTATAGGTCCTAGTTTTGCTTTTATAAAAATGGTGCATGTGTGCATCTTGAGATGAAACAATGGCACTGACATATTGTAAGGAATGTCATTGCAAGTTATTTTGAGTTAAGACAGCTCACACATGCATTTCAGTCTGGGACTAGCCTTAAGCCTGGTCTGTGAAACCGGGTATATAATAGATATTATTTACTTCACTGCAACTGTTAAACCTTGAAATGTCAATGATTTTTACCATCTTTTGCATCATTGCTTTTTCTGATAATTGTCTTTCCAGTTTGTCTAGTTCCTCCATGGTTGTGAGATGAAAGACATCATCCTCGCTGTCCACCACTGGAGCACTGGAACGGTTGTTTGCTGCAAGGGACTGGACCACTGAAGTCAGATGATTGATCTTCATGTCCAGTTCATTAAGTGCCTCCAGAATTGTCCTCTCAACAGCTGCAACACAGTAGGTTTATCTGGGAGAGTATTTTAATTAAACTATAAGAAGTATAATTTTACAAATTTAGCACTTCAATTTAACGTACGTGTACATTGATTAGTGATGCAGCTCCATCGTCTCACACCAGAAGCACCTGCAAGCACATAAAGCTCTTAAATGTGATTAAACTAACACATCATGAAAAATTGATTTTCTGAAGATATGGCTACATGCTTAAAGCCTTAGGCTGATGATACACATACTTTTTGGGCAACGATGCTGTCAACAGGCAAAAAAAAATTACAAATGACTTACTATTTGTTTTTGGCTGGTGGGTACTTGAGGATCTCTGTTCAGAGATTGTGTTCTCTGATGGATTGTACAGAAAATGTAATGTTAATAAACCTAGTGTTATTAATTTGCAGTGTATGTGTTTACTGCATGTGTTTATGAATGTTCTTTTACCTTGAAAGTTAGATGGGTGTTCACCCCAAGCATCCTCTTGCTCATTTTCATTGGACAAGCTCACTGGAACAGCTGGAGTTAAGAAAGGTGAAGTTGGTAAGTTGTATTTGCTACAATGACAATGCATGACACTGATACAATATGGGCTAGATTTACTATCAGCTTGCACCAGCCAAACCTTCTTTTGGTGTTAAAATAGTACTGTCAGGATTTACTAAAGAGGCGCAGTAAAGAATTAGTGCTGAAAAGATGTGGACAGTTGTTTTTGCGTTTAACCTTGAATATGCATTTGTAGTAGTTTTCCTTTGAGACACAAAATTTATGGGAGGTGAGTATTAAGATGAATCACGCATTGATTTAATAACATTTGTGCTCTTCAAATTATTTGTATTTGATAAATTTTTAATACCCAAAAAAGGCATGTCTTAAAGCAGGCGGTAATTTGCGCTGCTCTTGGTAGATTGCACTGGTTATTGTGGGAATGATCTGGCTTCGTCTGTTCTTTAAAGTTTGCATTGTCAGTAAATCACACGCATAATTTTCCCTCCCATCGGCACATTTATGGAATTGCGCTCTAATGCTAATTTGGTCTGTTTAGTAAATCTGGCTCAAGGGCTCCTAAAGGGGTCATATAATGTGATTTCTATTTTTCCTTTTCTTCAGTGTGTTATGTAGGTATTTGTACATGTATAAGATCTAAAGAGTTACAAAGCTTAAAGTCTCCCACTAAAGGATTTATTCTATCTAAAAGATAAGGCTGATCCATACCATGCTAAACGGCTCATTCAAACACGCCCCCACACATTTACATCAAGATGTGTTCACTCAAAAAAAAGGTGTGGTTTCAGGAACTGCAGTTAGTGTTGAAGCAGTCATGTCAGGGAGACGCTTTGTGTTTCTAGGCAAAAGCACTTTATGTGGACTTCCGAAAGTAGATGCAATGAAGATTCATTGTTAAGATTTATTTACAACAGAACAACCCAGATGTTCAAATTTGTACAACACATTTAATGGATGACAGTTTTGTGAACCTAGGAGAGTACAAGGCTGGCTGTGCACAAAGGCTATTCCAAAAAAAAAAAAAAAAAGGTAAATTCCGACTTTGCTATGACGATCTTTGCAACGATTGTATTGTAAAATGCACTACACAAATAAACTTGAATTGAATCTGGTGCTTATTCTGAATCGCTACTTTTAAGTATGTTTTCTTAATAGTTTAAGTGTTTGCTATTGACTGTTCAAATGCGCAGTTTTGCGCAGCGTAGAGTAACGTGTTGTGTGATTACGTGTGTGTGTGAGGGTAACATCACAGCAGAGTAAACAGATTGTCAGAAATCATCGCACATAAGCTGTCTTAACCGTGGCTTGTGGACTGCATCATCACTGTGTCTGTCACACGACTCTGTTGCCCTTTCGGGCTTGAACTGATGGTAAAACTAATGACATTATTAACAGTCTTGATATTTACTTTGAAAGATGAAGCTCGCGATTATGGAAAGTGCGTTGCATTTCCGACGAGTGCTTGCGGTGTTCAGCCAATAACAATGTATTGGGTAAGTTGGCTAATCAGAGCAGCCTGTGCTTGTCGGAAGGAGGGACTTTGTTGAAAATGAGGTTTTTGAGAGAGGCGGGACATAGAGGAACTACAATAATGTACAGTATTTGAAAAATGTTTTTTGAATATTAAAGCGTCTCAACATATTCTGTTACACCAAATATACAAAATAATGGTCTTTAAAATAGCATATGACCCCTTTTAGTGATACCCTAGTAATGACTGAAATTTACATTTTTATTTATTTATTTATTTTTACTTTGCATTCTTCTTTGTTGTGTGGTTGATGGTCTTTGGTCTTGAGAGAGTCTTAAGGCAGAGAATTTGTTCTCTAATTAGAAAAAGTGAAAAAATTGTATTAGGTTGTGTTAGGCCACGACTCATTTGCAATTGTGTTTTTGATTTCCTCCATATACTAATTAATGTTTTTTACCTTGAGTGATAGATGGGTGTTCTTCCCAAGTTTCCAGTTGGAGGTCTGCATGAGAGAAGCTCTCTGTTAAATGAGCTTAATTGACATTACAAAAGGTACCCATTCTGCTGCTGCTGAATTGTGCTCTCTATTTCTTTGTATTTTAGCTTATTTAGCTTTACATTTTTGCTTTAAACAAGCACATTTTCTATAGTACACCTACATGAAATCCTACAGTACTTACCAAAAGTGAGTCATACAACTTACGCTGTGTTCTTTCTTGCTTGGAACTTGAAGGTCTCGGCAAAGAAAATGCATTCTCTGATGGATTGTACATAACATGCTGAATTACCTTATGTGTGTACAGTAATTGTCCTTTTTGTTTTCTTTTACCAAATACTAATTGTTTTTTTTTACCTTGAATGTCAGGTGAGTGTTCACCCCAAGCATCTTGTGGCTCATCTGCCTGGGAGAAGCTCATGGGAACATCTGGAGCTGAGAATGATGGAACTGGTAAATTTAAATAATTTTACATGACACATTCATTTTAATGGCTGGTTTTTATTCATTAAAGTGTCTTGCAACTTCTGACATCAGGGAGAATAAGCACATGACTAAACATCTACAGTGTGTGCATAATTATTATGCATGTATATATCTGATACAAAAAAATCCAAGTATTTTGCCAATTACAAACCATAATAACCCATAACCACAAGCTGAAGTGTCATAAATGAAGACTGATTTAAAAGAAAAAAAGTTTTATGGATGGGTTTCATGGATAGGATAAAGATAGGTTAAGAGTGACTCTTGAGGTATCACCACTAGTTCAAGTAAGCTTCAATTTTGCAATTGCTATAGTGTTGCATCTTTCTCCTGGGCATTTAAAGGGGTCATAAGACATTGCTAAAAAGAACATTGTTGCATAATTGGTGCAATTCAATGTGTTTATGTGGTTTACATTTTTCACATAATGTACATTATTGTTGCTCCTCGCTGCACACATCTGTATTAAATGGGATGAACTACAACTTAACCACTGATTTCTAGTCATGTCCTCTTTTGGAAGGCCAAACAAATTAGTTTTGCTTTCAAAACAAAACACACAGTGACTCCACAACATGGTTGCGACGGCAACAGCGAGTATGAAAATTATGCCTTCTTTATTTGTGTGAACATTTGGGCGGCGTTATGCAAATCTTCCCACATACAGTCGTGGCCAAAAGTTTTGAGAATTACATAAATATTAGTTTTCAAAAAGTTTGCTGCTAAACTGCTTTTAGATCTTTGTTTCAGTTGTTTCTGTGATGTACTGAAATATAATTACAAGCACTTCATACGTTTCAAAGGCTTTTATCGACAATTACATGACATTTATGCAAAGAGTCAGTATTTGCAGTGTTGGCCCTTCTTTTTCAGGACCTCTGCAATTCTGGGCATGCTCTCAATCAACTTCTGGGCCAAATCCTGACTGATAGCAACCCATTCTTTCATAATCACTTCTTGGAGTTTGTCAGAATTAGTGGGTTTTTGTTTGTCCACCCGCCTCTTGAGGATTGACCACAAGTTCTCAATGGGATTAAGATCTGGGGAGTTTCCAGGCCATGGACCCAAAATTTCAACATTCTGTTCCCCGAGCCACTTAGTTATCACTTTTGCCTTATGGCACGGTGCTCCATCGTGCTGGAAAATGCATTGATCTTCACCAAACTGTTGTTGGATTGTTGGAAGAAGTTGCTGTTGGAGGGTGTTTTGGTACCATTTTTTATTCATGGCTGTGTTGTTGGGCAGAATTGTGAGTGAGCCCACTCCCTTGGATGAGAAGCAACCCCACACATGAATGGTGTCAGGATGCTTTACTGTTGGCATGACACAGGACTGATGGTAGCACCTTTTCTTCTCCGGACAAGCCTTTTTCCAGATGCCCCAAACAATCGGAAAGGGGCTTCATCGGAGAATATGACTTTGCCCCAGTCCTCAGCAGTCCATTCACTATACTTTCTGCAGAAGATCAATCTGTCCCTGAAGTTTTTTTGGAGAGAAGTGGCTTCTTTGCTGCCCTTCTTGACACCAGGCCATCTTCCAGAAGTCTTGGCCTCACTGTGCGTGCAGATGCGCTCACACCTGCCTGCTGCCATTCCTGAGCAAGCTCTGCACTGGTGGCACTCCGATCCCGCAGCTAAATCCTCTTTAGGAGACGATCCTGGCGCTTGCTGGACTTTCTTGGACGCCCTGAAGCCTTCTGTACAAGAATTGAACCTCTTTCCTTGAAGTTCTTGATGATCCTATAAATTGTTGATTTAGGTGCAATCTTAGTAGCCACAATATCCTTGCCTGTGAAGCCATTTTTATGCAACGCAATGATGGCTGCACGCGTTTCTTTGCAGGTCACCATGGTTAACAATGGAAGAACAATGATTTCAAGCATCACCCTCCTTTTAACATGTCAAGTCTGCCATTCTAACCCAATCAGCCTGACATAATGATCTCCAGCCTTGTGCTCGTCAACATTCTCACCTGAGTTAACAAGACGATTACTGAAATGATCTCAGCAGGTCCTTTAATGACAGCAATGAAATGCAGTGGAAAGGTTTTTTTGGGATTAAGTTAATTTTCATGACAAAGGACTATGCAATTCATCTGATCACTCTTCATAACATTCTGGAGTATATGCAAATTGCTATTATAAAAACTTAAGCAGCAACTTTTCCAATTTCCAATATTTATGTAATTCTCAACTTTTGGCCACGACTGTACTGACATAGACGTGGGGGCATGTTAGAACATTTTAGGAGGGTGTGGTTTACTTTCTCTTTGGATTTGAAACTTTGCAACTTTACAGATCTTCTTTATGCACCAAGAGCTTGTAACGCTCCAAAGAGAGAGGAAAAAATGAAATCGTATCATATGACCCCTTTAATAATTGTAAACTTGTGAGTTAAATCTCTTTTTTGGCCAATTTTACCTGTAAAAGACCCACCCTGTTATGGAGTCAGACTTTTGAGTTGTCATAAATGCTGTGAATTTATTTGTGTTTACAGTACTCATGTAGAGCCTGTTACCTTGACAGCTGGGGAAAGTCTCAAAACGGACCTGCTGTGGCTTCTCCATGGCCCTTTGGTGGTGATTAACAAGTGCTGTTGAAAGAATTGATATGTAGATGTTATGTCTGCCTCACAAAACAAGATTTTGTACTACACAAAGCCTTACTAAAGCTTGAAATTGCTATAGCTTCTAATTGGCAACCAAATGTTTATTATTAAATCATCCTTAGTATGTAAATCCTCAAGTTATGAATGTAATGATAGTAGTTCTGTCCAAACTGTTAAAATAGCAACAGAATTGGGTAAGGCTGAAAAAGAAAAGTGATGTAAACCAACAAGTCACGAGAGCCTGTGCTATACATTGATCTTACCATGGCTAAGGAACATTCTTGAGCATGGAACAAAACATCCACAAATATCAGTTATCTAAATTTAAAACTCACAATTGCTGAAAGAGTTCACTGCTTTGCTTGTTGTAAGCAGAGGTCGTACAACAGGACCTGAAAAAAAAATAGCACTCAGCAGTCACACACTATTAGGTCTTAGTCATTTAACTGTTTTATTGTATTTTTACCTTTTGTCTTGATGTATTTTAGAGGTGCTGGAGGTTTTGGTGCAGGCGGGACTTTTGGTGCGGGCTGGATTTTTGGTGTAGGTGGATTTTTGTCTCTATTAATTTTAATTTTTTTGTTGGGGGTTTCATGAAGCTCATCATCTGATGAGAATGTTTTCTTTCTAAGAGCAAAATCAGGGAATTAGATTATTTTACAAAAATGGATTATATAGGTAATAAACTAGCATGTTTGTCAATTAAAAAAAATCAAAAACAAAAAAAAGCAATAAATACAGTGTCATTTCCTTTTCCAATTCAAACTGCAAAAAGGGTGCATACTACTTTCTGTGTTCTATATACAGGTTTTCTGACACCGTACAATAACCCAGGTTGGTAAGGAAAAGGCCAAAATATAAAAAAAAGAAGCTCTTCTTATTTGAATGTGGCAAAAAAAATTGGCAAAATTGACCCTTTGCAGGAAGTTTGATTGACAGGCAGGCTGACCAATCATATTGCAAAATCTGTGATTTTAGCCCGACAATTAAACCAGACCGGAGAAAAATGACCGGATTAACGTTGGTGGACTAAAATAATTTTTGTATAGACTTTGTTAAATAGGGGTGCACGATATATATCGGCCGATGATTAATGCACATCTCTTCAGTAAAGCCAGTTCTCTAATCAGCGGTAAATTCCATCAGGTGCGTGATTTCACATAGAGCAACTATTACTACACAGAGCCATTGTTAACTGAGAAGCTGCACAAATCCACGCTCATTATATGCTAGGATTCTGTGATCAACGGTTCTGTGTAAAAACAGCTGCTCTATGTGAAATCACGCACCTGATGGAATTAGAATATTTATCTTTTTTTTTCTACCGAAGTATGTTTGTTAACATTGGTTTCTTTGTGTGTGCTGTTGCGCTTATAGTTTTGATTTGATCCACGAGTCAGACAGGCTGTACGAGCCTCAACTGACGTGACCTTAACCAGAGTTTACACTGAAAGTAATACAATCAGAGTCATTCTCGCCAAAGTTTCCGTGCTGCCCTAGTTATTGTTTATTAAAATTTTAATGAGGTTAATTGTCCTGTCGGTCAAGTACAATTCTTTCACTTGCCCCTTCACAAAATCCACTTGTCCCGGACAAGCTGAAAAGCGTCGAGCCCTGCATTAGAAACTGAACATAGCTGGTTTCTAATTGTGAGTGAAAAGGTAGGGCTGAATTCAAGATTATAAGTAAATAACTTAAATTGATCTATGTTACTCACATAAACTTTGTATAGTTTCAGAAGACTGAATATTACTGTTTGTTAAAATTACTTTTCAAAGTATCTTTTTAAAGTGAAATATGTATTTTTACAACTTGTGAATTCTTTTTATAGAATTTTCAGATTCTGAGATGTCAGAAGTGTAGCATGCCCTTTTCCATTTTCTGGAAATGTTGTCAAATGATGCTGAAATTATCAAAGTATGTGAACTTAATTCATGAAAACATTAAGCTGTGGAATGCCATGTATTAGTGATTTTGTCATCTGTTTTAATAATGTTTATTTAAAGTGTATTTTAACTTGCTTACCCGACTCATGTAGAATTCTGGCCTGATGCTTGGTCCAACCCTTATCTGGCTGTGGTGCCTCCATCAACCTGACGCTCTTTAGTAACCGGTCCAAGTCTTTGTATGGAGGCCACCATGAGTGGCCATCTGAGTACCAGGACTTTGCTACAGGACCGGTACTCCCTTCTCCGACGAACTCCACTATCAGGTACATGTTCTTTTTGTTGTTGTTTTGTTTATTTTAGCTGGAACAACCTAAAGCCCCATAAAGTGTAACGATTCTTATTACATTTCAGTTGTTCATATGCATGATTCAGTTACCCAAAATAAAAGTAGCAAGTCCAAAAAAAATTAGTGTGTGTGTAAAAGAGGGACTGAAACAAAATTACGGTCATAAGGAACTAAGAAAGCTTTCGCCTCAATGTTCTCAAACTTGCAGAAATGTGTTGGTCCTGAGATGCCATCAACTAGATGAATACCAAGTTCTGAGGATGGAAGGGGATAATCAAAAAAAGGTTCATGATTGTTGAAGGTAGTGTAAGCCACGTAAATGTCATCCCTCGCTGAAATTATATTTTGCAGCTTTGCAACTTTCCCATCAATGTAAACAAAACTGTTGGCCTGGTCCAGTTTAAGAGTGTAAGAGCAGGCTTTTTTTTTCTTTGTACTGTGAAGATCCATGAAAACATTCAGGTAGAGGTCCAGCCATGTGTTGTTTTCTGAGCAGTGGTGGGTTGTTTTTCTGCTTTTTTTTGCTGCAGCTTTGCATTTCTGAGAACCTTCTCACAATTTCACTCAGTGGACATGTAGGTTTCCGCAGGAGTCTCTTCAGCTTGTTAAGGTGATCCTCATACTGGAAAGCACTGAAGTTGTCGAGGACACCATGGTGTTTTGCATCTTCTGCAAGATGTACAAGACAGTGGATGTTGTAGGACAGGAATTTGGGGCCGTATAGCTGTCCAAAGTGTGTGACAAAAAGTCGCAGAATATCATTGGCATAGTCGATGTGATCACCAATTAGGCTGTTATTGCACAAGATGAAGATTCCCACAAAAAACAGCAGGAAGTTTTTGTACACCTCCGTGCTGAGTAGGTCTTTCAGCATAACAGGGCCTGTGTACAATAAAAACTGTCTAAACTCGGTCGCCTCCATCGATCTATTTCCCTCACTGCCCTTGGTTTGCGCGCAAATTCCATAGGCACATTTTTTTTGGCACCAACCAACCTTTCTGTCAGCACAGTGGCTTGAAATCCTGACAGCCTGCAAGTTAGAGGACCCAGTCGAAGCCACAAGTGGAGAAGCCGCCTCATGACACCAAGGCACACAAGGTGCATGTAATCAAGGGGGAATCCAGAGACCATATCCAAGGATGTTTCTTCTAGTGGTGAGATGCCATGGTGGTGATCTGGATCAGTCTTATTTCTGAAGTTGTCATTATTTCTAAGAGGCATGTCATTTCTAGGGAATGTCATCCTGTTCTCCAGGTGCACACCATCCTGAATGCACTTTTCGCATCCATGGTAGCCTGCATGGCCCTTCACTTTTTTCAGAAATGCACGTGCAGGTGCGTCGCAAATCATTGAGGTAAGCTGTAAAGTTAACTTGAGTCCTTCAAATTCAAAACCATGACTTAAGTCTTTTATTTCACAGATGAAGTCCTCAAGATACTCATCCAGTGAGCTTGGTTTACTATCACCACAAAATAAACCTATTGTCACAGGTTCCTCCTGCACCAAATGTTGCACAGTTACAAGAATGGGCCAGAATTGAGTTGCTGAACTCTTGTAGAGAGGCAGACCATCGATGCTCACCTGGAGCCTCAAATTGCTCACATTCCGCAAAATGTCCATGTTGTTGTAGAGTACACCTGAAATGGATTCCAGTAGACCAAAATGATAGTACTGGCCACCAGCCTTGTTTTGGACTTCAGTTCTATTTGAACGCACTGTTCCTAATAGTGTCCTGGCATCTTTTGGCAGATTCAGATCATGCTTGCGGAGGATATTAAGTAATGAATTTAGTGCCACATGTGTTATTTGATGTTCTGTTGCCCAGGTTGCCAAGTCATCATTAAAGGAATTTGGATGCAGTTCAGAATCTGTGTCTGAGTCTGTGTCAGATTCACTGCTATGTGAAGCACTTGCCATGGTGACACATTCAGGCTCATCAATATGGGACAAACCGTCCATAAAGTCATTGTTGTCATCAGCTGTTCCATGTTCCATGATGATGGTAGTGATGCTTCCATTGACTGGAGTTGTTTGCCCACCTTAGCCTTGGCTTTTCTTCGCAATGTCCAGTAAGATGGTTTTTTGCAATCCATGGTACTGTGATATTAACACAAACAGAAAATGCAGTGCACTAACCTGATAAGCCAAATGCAGTGGTTCTCAACTCAAGTTTTGGAAGACCCTTGCATTGCACATTTTGGATGTCTTTTACATGTGGTTTAACTCATCATATAATAGAATCCCCTTAACCCAACAGAGCATGCTAGATGAGACGGACATCCAGAATGTGTAGTGTTATAGGTCCCCAAGATTGGAATTCAGAACCAATGTTTAATATGCGTGACAATGCGTAATGTCTAATAATTCTGTCACAATAAATACACATACCTTGGTTTTGATCAAGTGTGAACTGTGGATATCGTTGAGTGAGTGTGGTTGACTGTAGAGAACTTTCTGTGATTGGGGAAGCAATATAACAGGTAATGTAAGTTTTGTCGTTGTGTTTAAAGTATTGGATCTAAATGTTTGCCTAGAAATAGCATGCAAAAGCTTAATAAATATGTGTGGTCACTTATTTTAGATAGTTTATCCATTTAATTCAACTAGTTGAAAATTTTTCTCTAATTCCAACCAGATGATAATTGTTGGATGAGGGTTGGAACTAAACTCATAAGAATGGCTAAAATGTCAATATTGAAAGTAAAAATATAAATTTGATCTGCCCAAAATTTAATGACATGAGTAGGGATATACCGGTATCAGATTTTCATGTTGCGATTAATTACTAATGCTTTATCACGGTATACGGTATTATCACAATATTGAAATTTAGTATTAAAAAATGGTTATAATGCATTATAACAGGTTTAAAAACTTTTTTTCGTAAAAAGAAAAACTGAATATTTAAATAAAAATACAATAAAGCAATACAGAAAACTATATAAAGTTAAGGTTTTACACAGATTAAAGTGCAAAAGAACTATAAAGACCAATAGGTATTACGGTTGCACTTTTTTTACAGTACGTGTACTAACACGTACTTATAGTGTACTTAGATAACAAAAATAACAATTTATTTCAACTGCTATTCTTCCCGAGTTACATCTTTTGCCATTTTGGAGAGTACCCAAGAGCGTAATCGATGTAATCAGCACATGAACATGCATAATTAGCATTCATGTCAGCGTGCGTATGTAAGAATTGTTGAATACATTGTTATTTTTGTTTTCTTTGCAAAACTGAAGTTGAGCCACTGATGCCACATGGACTGTTTTACCCATGTCTTTACTGCGTTTCTGGACCTGCATTACAGTTGAGTTGTTGTCTACGGGAGGGTCAGAGAGCTGTCAGATTTCATCGAAAAATATTAATTTGTGTTTCGAAAATAGAAATGACGTGGAGGCTGAGTAATTAATGACAGATTTAAAATTTTTGGGTGAACTATCCCTTTAAAAATGTGAATTCCTGATATCAAAAATCAATTGTTATGATGAAACTGGCAAATCAGAGATGCAGGATGCTAGTATTTATGTATGTAAGAATCTCTTTACTAACTTGCTGCATGATGTTGTTGTAATTGAACTAAACCCAAATACTGGGTGGTCATTTAAAATATATACTTACAAAGTCAAAGACGTTCTCAAGATGTGGCTCTTAAAAGAGCCGTTGTGGTGTATGTAGCTGCTGTAGACAAACAAAAAAAAGAGAAAATGAAGAATGCATTTAAATGAGATGTCTGTACACATTAAAATGTTTTTACTTTCATCAGTGATTATTGATTAATTAGGATGTTATGATGAATCTGGCAAATCAGATGCAGGATGCTAGTTTTGTTTCCATTTCATTCACACATGCATTTAATATATATATTTTTTATTCCTTTATTTATGTATTCCTTTAATGTCTTCATTAAGACATTACTAACATGCTGCATGATGTTGTTGTAATTGATCTAAACCCAAATAATGGGTGGTCATTTAAAATATTAACTTACAAAGTCAAAGACGTTCTCAAGATGTGGCTCTTAAAAGAGCCGTTGTGGTGTATGTAGCTGCTGTAGACAAACAAAAAAAGAGAGAAAAAGAAGAACGCATACGAGTGAGATATGTCTGTACACATTAAAATGTTTTCACTTTCATCAGTGATTATTGATTAAACATGTTGTGATAAATCTGGCAAATAAGAAATGACATTGACTCCACTTACAACAATAAGACGGCAATCGACACTGAAAAAGAGAGAGAAGATAATATCACTGGAGGTTACTCTATTAAATCCCAAAGTTTATAAAGTCTCTGATGGATATGTATAATATTATTTGATAAAGCATGATAAGAAGAAGAATGCAGAGCGATGTTTCTGATGAGACCTTACAGCCCACTAACAAATAAGCCACGGTAAAAATGCATTTTCATTCTAGAGAATCACCGATTTCTATAAAGGTGTCAAGGCTTATGAGTTCTCTCTCTTTCTCTCTCTCGCTTTCGCCCTCGCTCTAAGTGCACGCGCCAGCGTGTTAGAGAGAGGGTTTACGCGCTCGCAGTTAAACCTGACAACGCACTACTTTCCATACAATTGTGAATAATGAAGATATTATTAAGAATAATTGTATGATTGGTCTCTTAAAGTAACGTTAACATGACATAACTCTAAAATGAAAGAGCGTCTCTCAAACGGAGCGGATTGGCTCTATCAGCAATGACGTCACACGGATGTAACGGCATTTCGGTGTTTAACGGCGCTGATGAGCGGACTGTAACGATATATTAAACGACGGAAAATCGTCTTTGTGAAATGTGATACATTTAACGGAAAAGAAAAATTTATATTAAGTCCAATTTTTATTACAATTTAACTGGTTTCTAAGTGAAAACCCCTGCTATTTATTTTAGTAGTATAACCCTCAGAAAAACGAACTGTTCCCTCAGACAGATTGTTATTATAATTAAAATGTATTACTTTCTTTCTTCATAGTTTTAAATGTCCTTTACTTTTGTTGTCGGTCCATACTTTTAAAAAGTCATTTAACTAAATAGTTTAAGTAAAAAGTAATTTACCTCAGGAAAACGCACTGCTGGGGATGTCACTCAAAGTGGAGTCAGGCTGTGCGCGCGGTGGGCACAGACCCCGGCTTATATAAGCCCGCTGCCCGGTTTCGCGGGCTTGGCACGCGAGTAAGAATTTAAGTTTTAAGAAAAAAATATATATATTTTTTTTATGTACAATGATATAATGACACACTGCGTTAACTTTGCATTAATAATAATAATAATGATAATAGTGTTTTCCTATTATATTCAAAGCAATGGTGTTACCAAAAATATAAGACATATACGCTGCGTCCGAAATCGCATACTGCGTACTGGGTACTACATTTGAATTTGAACGTACTACTCGACCGTTAGAAAAGTACGTTCTATATAGTATGAATGTGGGTAGTATGAATGGAATTCGGACGTACTACATCCGCCATATTGACATTGTCACGTGACAATGACACGTGTTTTTCGTTATTCTTACCGCTTTCGTCTGCGTTTTTACGTCGTTTGAATTAACAATTCAGATCATGCCTTCGTTGACAGCTTGTAAATCCTTTACTAAATATAAATTTAGCTTTTAATTTTCTACCACAGAATAACAGCAGCTACATCTGTGAACAGAATGACAGCCTGATTTTATGTAAGGATATAAAGTAATTTATTGTAATAAATAAATACAAATAAAATTACACAAAAGGAACATAAATTAATTAATAAACTTGAAAGAATGCTTAGACAAATACACACACACATATATACACATATATACACATAAATACATTATAGAAATATACACACAAACACACACACACACACACACACATATATACACACATCTGATATATATATAGATATATCAGCAAAAATGTGTAACCCATTGAAATTTTATTCTAAAAAACAAAAACTACATATTTACAGACTGCGAACAGCATCATACAGGCTGCTGTCAATGGCCTTTGACATCCAAGAGTTGCATAACATTGTGCACAGAATGAGCAGGTCAGTCATGGGGATTTTGAAGAGACTGATTGCCTTCTCCACCACAGATGAGCTGGAGGCAGTGGAAGCAGCTTTTCTTCTGGTAGCTGGCACAATAGATGGCTGTCACATACAAATTGAACCTCCAGCAAGTGAAGCCCAATGTTATTTCAACAGGAAGCGGTTTCATTCTGTTCAGTTGCAGGTCGCCACCAGGGGAAGTACCTTGATATGTTTGTTGAGTGTCCCGGGTCTGTGTATGATGCCAGGTTGCTGAAGAACAGCCCTATTTACACTGGAGGCCTGTATCCACCTGCAGGAAAACACATCCTGGGAGATGGTGGGTATCCTTGTTTGAGTGCACACATCTGCCTCATCACTCCATACAGAGAGCCTGAACAGAATCCTGCACAGCTTTGATTCAACACCAATGATGCTCGTGCACAGAACATTGTTGAGAGAGCCTTCAGGATGATGAAGACAAGCTGTGCTCCATCTTCTTCTTCTTCAAGGCCCTGGAAGTGAGTCCTGTCTTTGTGCAGATGTTGTTGCATGCTGTGTAGTGCTCCACAACCTCCGTCTTCTGAATGAGGACATTGCGGATCCACAAATTGTAGAGGATCATGACGATGATACACTGGAACCTCAAAACACAGAAGCCAGCACAGGAGAGCATGTGTGTGACAATCTGAGCACAGCTGTGTCACACCAGACGACCGTGTGCAGCTCTTCAAGAGCAGGATTTCCCTGTAGGACAATTGAACAGGTTAAGACTCTGCAAATCACGTCATGTTCTCATAGTGCTATTGTTTAAGCTTCTGTAAGTTATGAAGGTAATTTTAAGACTGTCAAATCGAGATATACATATATTAGTTATTTAAGAAATATATATATATATATATATATATACTATAAAATCACATAAATATGTATAAATACACATGTAAATAGTTAAATTTAAACGTGTGTGTATTTATATATACACATAAATATATTACACTCATAACTGGGAATTAATATTACAGTTATTTGAAAATCTAGCAACATATCACATAACATATCATACCAACATATTTACAAGTTTAATTTTACAATTGTATTACTGTATCCCTGGGGTAAATTTTAGATTTCCACTGTTTTTCACTCATTTTTGATACCCAAATTTAGAGTCCTCATCTTGTACACATACAGTTACTGAACTGAAGCTGCTGAAGTTTATTTTCCTGACATTATTATAGAAACGTCTTAAGAAATTCCCTTTTGGTGTTGCTTTAAGCTCTATTATACTACTTTATGAAAATGTTAATGTGGTTTTGTCTGAAGCTTTGTGCTCTTATCCATGTAGAAATGAAAAATAAATAAATAAATAGAGAGAATAATTTTAAATGTGACTTGGTGTATGGGTATTTCTCTAAAGTGTGACACCCATTCTCAAGACAACATTCTTCAGATGTTAAGATGTTGCTTGTTTAAAAAACAACTGGAAACTGCTGCAAAATCAGTGTGCACACAACTGCTACAAAAGTTATTTGCTATTAAGCACTTTGCAACTGACAAAATAGCAACTGGAAATACCTGGAAATTCATATTATAATAAAAAACAGCATAAATCATTGATGATCCTAACATAAATACATGTAAAGAGTGTGTGTAGTTAAGATTAAATTTAATTTATATACTTACTGAATTATGCTTTCCAGTGAGTAGGGTTTGATCAGTCTCTGTAACATCAGAACAGGATTTACACATTACTGATGATTTATGATCAAACTGAGGCACCTATTAAGTTAAGTTAAGGTATCCAACAATTTTTATCAACACTAGTAAAATGTAAATTAACTCGTTAAATTTGTTTAACTTTATCTCATTAAATTACTTAACGAGCCGTCTGTAGAAAGCAGCATTAACAAGCTGATCGATAATGATTATTAAACATGTTTTTAAACTCAATTTACAAAATAGTCTCATCAGTTTACAATGTGTAAAACTTTAACAAGTCAGTCGTTTCCTTGGATTATGTTAAACAAGTAACGTTACACTTTAACCACAATGAACAGCGTTTACATCCATAAGGTACTTACACTTCAAAACAGCGGCGTCACGATTTTCCGTTATTTTCGAATATGAGTATGACGAGTCCTCTCCCGTGGCCTCATGGGATAGAGTAGTGCCCATCCTATGCATACTACGGAATTCGGGCGGAAGTAGTAGGCCATCCGGGTACATTTCGCCTACTGTTTTTCGAATACTAAGAATTCGGACATACTACTGGCTTCGCATACTGTTTTCGCCTACTATATAGTATGGAAGTATGCGATTTCGGATGCGACCTATAATTTTTTGTTTTGTTTTAATTCTTTCTTTTCCTCCCAGTCTGAGAGTTCCTCTTTGTTAAATATAATTGGGCAACCCCATAGGTGGCGATGTACGCGCGCGAGTCGCCAATGAGCCAAGGGATGAAGAAGTCGTCAGGGCAAGTTGTGGTGGAGTGATGGTTGAGAGGTAAAGTACGAAAGGTGGAAATGTATAGTTTTATGATAGTATGTTTGCCATTGGCGGGATTGTTGAACGATTTTTAATAGTTTACTAATTTTAAACAGTTTTACCCGATCATATGTTGAAGCAACGCGTTTTGCAACCAACCGCGGTGCACGTTCAGTTAGCAACAAACATAACATTTGATCCCAAATCAACTCCGATACACGTCACGTTAAACGCATAGTAAAATTTAAAAAATCAAATATTATTTTATGCTCTATAATTGTTAGAAATGTAAATGTATGCAATACTATAAATCCATAAAATTCCAAACCCTTGTGACCTTAAGATATGCATGTGCACATTATGCAGAAAGTTTTTCGCTCAGCCTTGTGCAATATAGAGAATAATCATAATAATAATGATATTTATTGCCTTTTGCTATGAAAGGGACATTTTCTAGAACATTTCTTAATGAAGACATTGTAATTTAAAAATAAAAACTAGCATCCTGCATCTTTGATTGCCAGATTCATCATAACACGCATAAATATAAACAAAAAGACTCAAGATATAGCTCTTTAAAAAACCTGTGTTTGTGATAATGTCATATAGTTAGTTAAAAATTGCTTTGATTTATAGGGATTTAATTTAGTGACTTTACCATTTGTTTTAATGATGTTTATTTACAGTGCAATCTATTCTGCTTACCCGACTCATGCAGACTTCTGTCCTGATGTTTGGCTGTAGTCCTTCCATCATCCACTCTTCTGCAACCGGTCTATTTATGGAGACCACCATGATCTAATCTATACAGATCTAGTTGTCTCTTCTCCCACAAACTCCTCTTTTTTTTTTTTTTTTGATAGGGACAATGCTCATTGATCAACAGACAAGTTATTTGCTGTAAACAAGCCAGAGTTAGCTACAAGTGCTAGTTTCCATCTGTTGTCCCTAGCCAGATCTTAACAGGCACCCTAAAATACAAAAGTCAATAAAGATACACTAAAATACAGTAGCAATGTAATAAATACAGCAGAAATTTTAAAACAATATGGGCATACTCTCAAACAGACAATATGTTGTTCACATCATCAACCCTCAACTTAATTACAGTATAAAGTAGATACAGTATATGAACAAATAATAAAAAAATATACATACATACATACATACATACATACACATATACACACACATATATATATACATATATATACATACACATACATATATATATATATACATACACACATACATACATGTTCATAAACTTAAACATTTGGTGTATGGTTACAATTATAATTATCCCTAATCCAAGATTTAAGCTGGTTTTTAAAAGAGGAGAGACTATTACACTCCCTTAACTCATTGGGTAGGCTATTCCAAAAAATTGTAGCTCTGACAGAAAAGGCTGTATTTCCAATCCTACTTTTTCTATATTGAACTATGCAGTCCCCTCTGGTGGTTGCTCTGGTTACTCTATTGACCCTATCTTTCTGTTTTATAAACTGGCACAGTGGTGGTGGAGCAAGCCCACGGAGTACCTTAAAGACAAGACATGCGTCAGCAAAGTGTCTGAAGTTTTCAAAGCTAAACATATTGTGTTTTTTGATTATGTGACAATGATGATAGCTATTAGCCTTACAGTCCAATGTCTTTAATGCCTGTTTATAGAGTGACTCCAATGGTTGCAATGTTGTTTTATTGGCTTGCGACCAGCTTGTTAAACAATAAGAAAAATGTGATAAGATCATCGCATGCAAGAAAAGCTTTGCAGCCTTCAATGTTAGATATGATCTTATATGCTTAAAATTTGCAAGATTAAATTTAACAATATTGGCAACCTTTTTTGTATGCTTTTTAAAGGAGAGTTGTGAGTCTAGGATGATTCCCAGATATTTAAAGTCAGATACCACTCTAACCTTATCTTGGTTAACAATTACCTCAGGGTCATAAGTCACAGTAGTTTGTTTTGTAAAATACATACATACTGTTTTACTTATGTTCAGATGTAAGCATGAATTAGTTAGCCATATGGATACCTTGCTCATGGCCTCAGTCAGTTGGTGTGCAGCTTGTTGTTTATTTTTAGCATGCACGTAGAGGACTGTGTCATCTGCATACATTTGTAAATGTACAGATGGACAAACAGTGGGCAGGTCATTTATATAGAGACTGAACAAAAGGGGGCCCAGTATAGATCCTTGAGGGACACCTATTCTAGAGTTTAGATATGTGGATTGAGTGTTGTTAATGCGTGTGCTTTGTTTTCTGTCAGTTAAATATGATTTCATCCATTTAATTGCATTCCCACAGAAATTAAAGTAGGATAATTTTGACAAAAGAACGTCATGATCGACGGTGTCAAATGCTTTTTTGAAATCTAAAAATATTGCACCCACCACGCCTCCTTTATCTAGATTCATTTTGATGTTCTCGATAAAAAAGCAGTTGGCTGTTTCCGTGGAGTGATTACTTCGAAAGCCAACACCATTGGGTGCAGTGGTGTATGGCCTTTACTAAGATGAGCAGTCAGCTGTTTCGCCACCCATTTCTCTACTACCTTGGATATTACAGGTAGTATACTGATGGGCCTATAGTTCTCTACTAGTGTTTTATCACCGGCCTTGAAAATGGGGGTTACCACGGCTGTTTTCCAGGAACTTGGGAAAATACCTTGTTTAATTGATAAATTGATTAAATGTGTAAGAGGTATAATTAAAGACTGTTTATGAGTTTTAAAAAAATACAAAATCAAGACCAAAAGCATCTTTAGCTTTTGAGTTCCTTAGTGAATTTATGGTATTCTCTACCTCAAGTTCACTAATTTCCTCAATTCTAAAAACTGGTTTGTCATTATCAATAGGAATGCTCACTATATTACTAGTAATGCACTTCTGTGCCAGTTCCTCAACTGATTGGATAAAAAATTTGTTAAAAGTGCTTGCTATAATATCTTCTTCTCTGGTTATGATTCCATTTAATTTCAGTTCAAGTGCCGGTGCGCAGTGCTGAGTATCTTTACCAATTAATTTATTAAGATTGTTCCAGATTAATTTCCCATCTCCCTTTGCATCATCAATTACTTTTATATAGAAATCTGCTTTAGCTTTCCTTATGTTCCTTACTACTCTATTTCTGAGGGATGTATAGCTATACCAGTCACTTCTGAGTCCTGACTTAAGTGCAATCTTTAGTGAGGAGTCTCTGTCCCTCATCTGTTTCCAGAGAGCCTCATTGAGCCAAGGTTGAGAATTTTTCTGTCTTGGTCTGTGTGACATTCTTCTGTTATATAAGGATATTATAGTATTAATAGTGCTTGAAAACATATTGCAACTGTTCTCTATATCTTCAATAACCAGAAGATCAGTCCAGTCGATATCATTTAAGGCAGATTTGAATTTGTCCATATCATTTTTAGGAATACTCAATTGATGTTGTTTCACTATGATTGTTTTCTTAAAACGTTTTTTGGTGAGTTTCCTTCCTAATAGTGTTATATTATGGTCAGATAAACCTGTTAATAAATTGTATGATTTTGTTATCCTTTCCGGTCTGTTTGTAAACATTAAGTCAATTTGCGTCTGAGAGGAGTGAGTGATGCGGGTGGGACCAAGAACTAACTGGGTGAGATCAAATTTGTCTGTTATATCTTTAAGTTTTTTCCGATCAATTTTATTTTCCCAGTTTATATTAAAATCACCCATTAAAATTAACTCCTTTCTTTCTTGACATTGTTTTAACAGTTTGTGTAAATTATCATAAAAAGCAATGGTAGATGAAGGAGGACGATAAAAACAAATTAAAATAAATGACATTTCAGGGGATAGCCAAACGTTCAGTCCAAGGCATTCAATATCTAATCCAGGCGACCATTCAATCAGATTACATTTGATTGTGTCTTTCACATAGATTAACACGCCTCCCCCTCGCCCTTTGTCTCTGTCCTTTCTGAAAACATTGTATCCAGATACATTAAAAGCAGCCTCTGGGGAATATTTACTTAACCACGTTTCCGAGACACCAAGAAAATCCAGGTTGGAATTATTTAGTAGATGTTCCATTTGATCGCTCTTTGAGACCATACTACGGACATTAATATGTCCGCCTAATAATCCCCTTGGTTTGGAGCGTGGGTCCCATAGAATTTTTGCCTGGTTTAAAGTTTTAAAAAATTTAAACTTACGATGTTTCCTGATAGCTGGATTGAGATCAGTAAGTTTTCGTTTATCACGAATAGGCCGCATTACCGGTGTAGAGATCCCCAGCATCGGAGACATGAATGATGAAAGCTTACCACTGGCATGCGTCAAAGTTGTGAAGTGTTCCTCACGTGTCGCTCCGTGTAAGGTGGAATCCAAACCGGAGGCCACACATGGATTCAGCGCATCCAGGGAAGACCGCAGCATGCCGTCCACCTGTGCCATCCACGAGCACCCGCGTGATCCTCGGCTTCCTCCCACGTTCAGACTCCGACTGCGGCCGTTGTCCCACCGGTAATCCAGGGCAGGTCCCAGGCGACAGCCGTGCGCGTCCATGGAGAGGACGGCGTCACCAATACCGGCTCCGTGCGGACCAGGGTTAGGCTCTACATCTCCAGCCAAGAGAAGGATAGTCAACAGCAAAAGAATATCCTGGTAGGGCCGTCTTGATTTTATTTTCCTTCGGGAACCTGTATGATTTGGCAGGGTAGCTTGGCCTTTGTTTAGCAGAGCTTCGTAAATAGTATGTTGGCTCGATGCGTTTGGACTGCGTTTAGACTTTCCAAGCCCAGCTGAACCGGCACAACAACATCGCACAGACAGTAGGAGTAGCACAACGACTAAACTTGCTACAAACAGACTTTTTGTGATCGTAGCACTTTGCCTTGATTGTATGAGATGGCGTGAGCCAGTTTTATACGAAAAATAGTGTTTTGCGTGGTTGGTAGCATTGTTTGCGTATACGGCGACAGCAGCACCTGTCCGCATGCGTCCTGCCATGATCTATTCACTATCTATATTTCAGGTATATATTTTTTGTTGTTGTTTGTTGTTAAATTTTTTTTTTAATTTTTTTTAAATTTGTTAAATTTAAAAACTTCCATTGAGTACCATTAGACCACTCAAGAAGAATTACCTTATATAACCAAGATTTAATGTTGTAAAGCAGATTTTGAGCGGATCTCCTTCATTCTGCCACCAGCTCACCAGAACCTCAGGATGCACCAGCTGTGGATATTACAGGCCAAACTTTGGGTGAGGATCTTTCTCCCACTGTTCACCACCAAACCTCTTCCTATATGTAAACAGTTGTTTAGCACACTGTTGTCTATATTTGAATGGTTAATTTTTAGGCTGCAACCAATTATCTTAATCAAATAATGTTTTAGATTAATTTGATAAAATGTCACATTTTATTTTCTTTATATATTAAAAAGGCAAGTTATTCCACAACATTTCCAGTCTTCAGAGAATGCAAATTGAAGAACAAATATGTTTGGAATGTAGGATATGTGATAGACCATGAAAAAAATAAAACATAAATTATAAAATAAAGTTTGTCCGGAGTTGAAAAGCAGAAGCCAGTTTAACCTAATTAATTATTATTATTTTTTTAAAAGTAAAGAAAACAAAAGGACAAACTTTTACTACTCATAGGTAGGCTATGTTCACACCTTCACTGTTTGGGAGTAACAACTGCATCTACTTACAGATGTGAGTCTCAATGTTCTCTACACACAACTGCTTACAATAGTGTTTCGATTGCTGTCTGTGTGAACAAGTAACTATATGAACAAGTAACTAAAGTCAAGCAGTATTTAAATTGTATTTATTTACAGAGGTATATGAAGTCACACTTGTCTGTTTGTGAAGATGTTGTGCAGCGCAAATCCATGAATGAATGTTCTGAAGTGAGTTAAACTTCAACAGATATCCCCTGCTCAGGGTGTAGGGAGCAATGAACACTTTGTAGGGACCATGCTAATGGGAACACAGGTTATGCACGGAGCTCTCTTCTAACCAGCTGATTATCTGAATCAAAAAGAGAGACTTACAAAAATATGTGGAGCTGGTGGGCACGAGGACTGGAATTGAGAACCGCTGCTCTAATTAAAGCAAAGTAGTATAGTAAAGTATTATCAAAGATGGCGACATCCATACAACTAAAAGTCTTATCACAGTTGATAAGAAAATGCTTCAGTAAAGAAATATTGTTTGCAGTTTGCTCTGACAGATGCTTTGACAGATGTGTGTGGACCTGAGTCATGTTTCTCCAGAGCACAACTTACATTTGATGGTAGAGTCCTTGTCTCATTTTGGAAATAATTGAAGAGAATAGGAGTGCAATGATTCTGACTAAAATTTACATTGTACTAAAATATTTATTTTAAATGTAGGTTTAATATTCTATGTTATATTTATGAGAGCATTAAATGGGGTATACATGTAATTACTACAGTTACTACTCGTAAAACAATTGCTATGTTAATTTACTATATTCAGAATATACGTGTATATTAACGTGAATAGATGTTCCCCATAACAGTGAACATTTAATGGGTGTTTTGTTTTTAGGATTTTTAATATGTTTTATGCTTTAAAATGGCAAGCAAAGAGTTTTTTGTTTTACAATGTCATGTTTGTATTTTAACCCTTTTTTTGGCTAATGTGTAGCACAACTTACATAAATACATTCATTATATTTGTTTTCTTTGACTTCAGTTTTCACATTGTTTGGAGGACAAAATCGGAAAGGATGTAGGGGCCCACAGTTTGGGCACACATACACAGTTCAGCTTTGGGTTTGTTGCTCTTTGCTATTTAATGTATGGTAGTCAGAACTTTGTTCAGTTTTATTCATTACTGTCAGCTTTCACAGCAATACTGCTAAATGAGCAATTATCTCTATTAAACATGGACCTTAAAGGGATGGTTCACCCAAAAACATTATTCAAATAAATATTGTGACAATCGTGTTCATGAATCTGATTTCAGTGGCACAGCTGTAGTATCTAGTAAAGAGGTTGCTGACAGTATTGTGCGCATTGTACATGATGTTCACTGCCCAGTATTGTATTATTGTTTACACAGTAAGTTTTCAGTAACATTATTTCCTTATAAAATGCTTTAACATTTTTTTTCCTCTTCTTTTCTCCACCAGACACCCTAGGACAACATCCTTAGCACAGATCTACCTATAGCCCTCCATCATTCCCACATCCATCTTGCAACAGTTTCATTAAGTGCAGTCCATAACCAGTTCACGGTCTACACCTTGTCCATTGCAAATGTTATGGATTATTCTAATAGAGATCTTTCTATTATTTTTTTGAGACTGTTATTATGTACTCTGTTATGTTGTGAATAAAGTCAACCCCCCCGCCCCCCCCACCTCGATGCTTTCAGCAGTTAATACATTAAAGTGTGTCCTTAATGTTTTATTATTTAAAGATTGTTTTAAAGTTTATTACAGGCTCAGTTTATTTTTTTTCACTAGAAAATAGTGTTGTATTACCTGTCATAATCAAGTATGAGACGTTTGTCAGTATCATTAATTCTGAGGCAATATGAATCAAATTAACATTTGTATAGGGTTTTCATCTGAAGGCTTCCTCATTCAGTTAAACATCAAGGGTTTTCTTTGCCTTTATCACCTTTAACTTTCTCATTGGAAATTGTGAGCATCATTATTTGGAAGAAAATAAGAATATGAAAATGGCTTTGGATTTCAATGTATTGCATGGAATCAAAGAACCACACAAACCTTTGACCTTCATACAGACATGGTATAAATTAAAGTGTTACTCAAATTATCAAGCTTGTAATGTTAAAAATACACTTGACTGCTGTCTAGAAATTCTAAACAGCAGTCAAGTGTGGTAGGCTACAAGGTTTAATTTGTGCTTTCTACAAGATGACAGATAAGTAATATTAACCAATGATATCGCAAGTAAAATTACAGTTAGCTTGAAACGAGTCACTTTAAATAAGAAACTGGGCTGACATTTTTTGCATGTATTTTTGTCTACGGAGGGATCAAGCAAACAAAGGTTGTGCATGATCGGCTGCAAAAGATAGTTCGTGTTTATGTGTGTTTATAGTTATGGTTGTATTTGTATTTGATTATAAATACATGTGTCTAGTTGGACGCGAGCGGCGCGATGCAACGCAATAAGATAATCACTGATATCGCCTAAACACAAGCGGGCGAATTGACAAATCCCCGTCAGGAAAATGATTCCTCGTTATATTTCTGGCATAGCTCTTTGCAACAACGGTCGCGTCTGTATGACATGGTAGTGCTTCAAAAACTAGTTTTCCTCATTTATCTGCTTGCTCCGATCGGCGCTGCGTGGCAGCACGTAATTTCAAATGTTGAAGATTCATCGTATAGACGTCGTATAGACGTAAAGAAGACGGCTCATTAACAGCTAAAAACATTCGATCGAATGCGATGTTCACCAGATGCTACGATCTTTCAAAGACGTCTCCGCGACGTACCTGTGCTATCTCTGTACTTTACTAGATTATTATTTTTTTCTCCTACTTCCACTTTTACTTCAGTACATATTTTCGATGAGTTTAATACTTTTACTCCGATATTTTTTTTATGTGCTGCATCGTTACTCGTTACAATTATAAAAATGTTACGAATCATTCCATTACAAATCCACATTACCACTGCCAGAACTGTAGATGGCAGGTTTGATGAAGCTGGCACATCATTGAGCGAATCAAGCGATTAAGAAGACTGCGCGTGCTGACTGAACTGCTGAGAGATGAACACCAAGCCGAGCCAGATAATGACTCATTCACGAGTCAAGAACATCGGTTTTCGGATCACCAGTAGTTCTTTCTGACAGTTCGATTCAATAAACCGGTTGAAGAAAACAGTTCACCGGTTCTTTTGCGCTCGACGTAATGGCGTCATTGGCGTTGACTGCAAGCCCTCGGTTTACCCGCGCTCATAACACTAGCACAGAATCAGTTCAGAATCAATCACCAAAAAAATCAGTTTGGTTCAGACGCTCGTGTCGGTTTGCTTCACGCTGAATCACACATGCGCAGTATCATCAGCTTCTCGGTTCTCGAATCAGACACGTCTGACAGAAACGGTTCTTGACTCGTGAACGAGTCGTTACCTGGCTCGGCTCGGTGTTCATCTTCAGTTCTCTCTTCACATCAGTTCAGTCAGTGTACTGTTTGAGTAAATGAATTACTCCGGGATATTGCTTTGTTTTAACTCAGAGGGAGTGTCAGCCACATTAAACAAGTTAACAGCTTAAGTCATTTGTAGATTAATGCGAATTGGAGACGCGAACCGTTTAAAACCATTCAGTTCGATTTGGTGAACTGTTTCAAAAAGATCCGGTTGCATCGAATGATTCGTTCGCGAACCGGATATCACAAACTGCTTTGTTTTAAACTGTCTTACAACAGACACGGAAGAGAAGACAATGCTGAATAAAGTCGTAGTTTTTGCTATTTTTGGTACAAAATATATTTTCGATGCTTCAAAAAATTCTAACTGACCCTCTGATGTCACATGGACTACTTTGATGATGTTTTGGACAGTATACCGTACACATAGCTTCAATGGAGGGACTGAGAGCTCTCGGACTAAATCTATAATATCTTAAACTGTGTTCCAAAAATAAATGGAGGTCTTACGGGTTTGAAACAACATGAGGGTAAGTTATTAATGACATCATTTTGCAAATCGGTCGAACTAACCCTTTAATCTGTTTTTTGTTTACAAAAAGTTACAGTCAAAGGAATTGTGATTGTCCTTTAGGTTAATCATTTGAAATAATAAAAACAATGTTCAAACTTTTGACTATTTTCTTTAATAACTACATAACTTTCAGTACTTGAGTAGTAAATTTTAAAATAGACTACTTGCAATACTTAAGTACAAAGAATGTTGAATACTTTAGTACTTCTACTTAAGTGTGGTGCTTAAAGAGCACTTCAACTTCTACTCAAGTCACTTTTTTGATAGAGCACTTGTACTTTTACTCAAGTCTGGGTCTCTAGTACTTTATACATCTCTGCCAAATTCACACATCACTGCTCTCCTACTGGTTTTACTACAAGTTTATTTTGAAAATGATTGCTTTTGCACATTGTTTTATGTTTTTTTTTAATTATAAAAAAATAGTTTATACATTTACTGTAACACACTCTACTTTCACCAAATTTAGTTCACACATCACTGCTCTCCTGGTTGCTATACTACAGCCTCTCGCCTAGTCTCTCAGATGCCAGCGCATTGAGATCAATGCATTTTTGGAAAGGTTGTTTTGAGGAAAACTTGCTTGTATCTCATTCTCTATATCACTATGAAAGAAAAGAGGCATAATTTGTGTAGTAACATTTTTTTACTTACAGATTATTAATCCAGAAAAGCTAAATCTGTGAATATCTTTGGAACTGTGAAGATTGCTTGTGTTGCAAGATACAGTTTTCTAATGATCAGTATCTGTTTAAGAAGCATCTCATGGGCAGACGCAATGGATGCAAAGTTATGAATATATACAGCTGCATCTCAATAAATTAGAATGTCATGGAAAAGTTATTTTCCAAGGTTCTCGGCCCCGCCCCACTTGTCACGCTCATTTATTAAATAAATTCAGTGCACACAGACTGAAATAGTTTAAGTCTTTGGTTCTTTTAATTGTGATGATTTTGGCTCACATTTAACAAAAAAACATTATCTCAACAAATTAGAATATGGTGACATTCCAATCAGCCAAACAACTCAATACTTCTGCAGAGGTTTCCTGAGACTTCACAATTGTCTCTCAGTTTGGTTCACTAGGCTACACAATCATGGGGAAGACTACTGATCTAACTGTTGTCCAGAAGACAATCATTGACACCCTTCACAAGGAGGGTAAGCAACAAACATTCATTGCCAAAGAAGCCGGCTGTTCATAGAGTGCTATATCCAAGCATGTTAACAGAAAGTTGAGTGGAAGGAAAAAGTGTGGAAGAAAAAGATGCACAACCAACCGAGAGAACCGCAGTCTTATGAGGATTGTCGAGCAACATAGATGAACATAGTGAACTTCACAAGGAATGGACTGAGGCAGGGGTCAAGTCATCAAGAGCCACCACATGTAAGCCCCTTTCACACTGCACATCGGACCCGGCATATTGCCGGAACATTGCCGGGTCGCCTTCTGTGTGAAAGCAACCACGTCCCGGGATTGATCCGGCATTGAACCCGGGTCGGGGACCTAGTAACATTGCCGGGTTCAGTCCCGGGACGAGCGCTGTGTGAACAAAAGCCAGATCTAATGCCGTGTCGAAGTGATTACGCGCATTATCGCGCGACTCTTTTACCGGCTGTTTTGAAGAAAGATCAACGTTCGCGACAAAAAAATATGTGCAAACTTTAATGAAGCAGAGATCAGTTAGTTCCTCACTTTCCCCGCTGACGCCGAGATCGTTTGCTTGCTTCAGTGAAAGTATAACGTGCCTAGCGTTTTCGACTCGTACATTACACGTCACGCCCTGATGTCATGTGTCGTTACGGGATCTTTACGGGTTGTGTGTGAAAGCCCGCACATATCCTGGGTAATCACTGGCAGTGTGAAAGTGCAAAATCTAGTGACCCGGGAACAATTGCCGGAACACTTTACCCGTGTATTTGCCGGAATGGCAGTGTGAAAGGGGCTATAGACATGTCAAGGAATTTGCTGTACCACAGACAAAGTCAGAGGCCTCTTACATGGGCTAAGGAAAAGAATGATAACAAGTTTTGTATTTCATTTGGAAACCAAGGTCCTAGAGTCTTGAGGAAGGGTGGAGAAGCTCATAGCCTAAGTTGGCTGAAGTCCAGAGTTAAGTTTCCACAGTCTGTGATGACTTGGGGTGCAATGTCATCTGCTGGTGTTAGTCCATTGTGTTTTTTGAAAACCAAAGTCACTGCACCAAGAAATTTTGGAGCACTTCATACTTCCTTCTGCTGACCAGCTTTTTGAAGATGCTGATTTCATTTTCCAGCAGGATTTGGCACCTGCCAACACTGCAAAAAGCACCAAAAGTCGGTTAAATGACCATGGTGTTGCTGTGCTTGACTGGCCAGCAAACTTACCAGACCTGAACCGAATAGAAAATTTATGTGGTATTGTCAAGAGGTAAATGAGAAACAAAACATCTCCATGCCACTCCAAAATGAGGCAGTAATTAAAGCAAAAGGAGCCCTTACCAAGTATTGAGTACATGTACAGTAAATGAACATACTTTCCAGAAGGCCAACCATTCACTAATTATTCTTATTGTTTTTATTATGGTCTTACAAAGTATTCCAGTTTGTTGAGATAGTGAATTGGTAGTGAGTTGAATTACTAAAATAAATGAACTTTTCCACAAAATTCAAATTTATTGAGATGCACCTGTACATTAAAGGTATGAATATATACAACATTAAAAATGTTACTTTCATGGATTATATTTCTATGCTAGACCCTGTGGAAATGTTGTTGTCTACCAAGAATATACATTAAAAGCTGTAGAATACTTAATTTATGTGTTTTCATGTCTGTAAATGTTGCTACAAAAATTAAGATGCACTATAGCCTAATAATTAATCAATGTATTTAAAGTGTTAGTTCACCCCAAAAAATATTTTGATCTTTAAAGTTTAAGTCTTTAAAGTTTTAAAAATTGTCTTTGATCTTTCAAGCTGTTTAATGACACTCAGTGGGTGTTGCAGTGTATCAATCCAAAAGAAGTAAGAAGTGTCTCACGCAGTTCCGGGGGGTGGGGGTGGTGTTTGAACAAAGTGAATCAATGCATTTTTGTAAGAAAAATATCCATATTCAAAATTTTATAATCACTTTAATGTAGCTTGCACCAACAGTTCTACACGGAAGCAGCTCCGGGTGAATTACATTTGAGGTTGGCGTTGCGTATGAACCAGTGAGTCTCTTGAAAACCAATGTTTGTTAATTATACATGACCAGCATTTATGTTGCATCTTGTCTTGTTTTTGTCACGTGATAAAGGTTTGTAGATGACGATATTTAGTCATAATTTTCATAATAAATAATTCAAATGTAAAAATTACATAGACTGCAACAATTAACATTTTGTCAGAACCTCTTGTAGACAAGCTCTTTTATTTAGATATCTGTAGTAGGATCATGATCTCTCTTTGATACCAAAAAATTAAATAATAAAATAATAATAATAAATTGTAATAAATTTATCCAGAATTGTGCAGCCTACTCCTATGCTTGACTGACTGTTTCTACCATGGCATACAGTGACGGGTCAAATACTAACTCCCTACATCCCCCATACATTTTTACAATGTATCTATATACAACCTGAATTCCGGAAAAGTTGGGACGTTTTTTAAATTTGAATAAAATGAAAACTAAAAGACTTTCAAATCACATGAGCCAATATTTTATTCACAATAGAACATAGATAACATAGCAAATGTTTAAACTGAGAAAGTTTACAATTTTATGCACAAAGTGAGCTCATTTCAATTTTGATTTCTGCTACAGGTCTCAAAATAGTTGGGACGGGGCATGTTTACCATGGTGTAGCATCTCCTTTTCTTTTCAAAACAGTTTGAAGACGTCTGGGCATTGAGGCTATGAGTTGTTGGAGTTTTGCTGTTGGAATTTGGTCCCATTCTTGCCTTATATAGATTTCCAGCTGCTGAAGAGTTCGTGGTCGTCTTTGACGTATTTTTCGTTTAATGATGCGCCAAATGTTCTCTATAGGTGAAAGATCTGGACTGCAGGCAGGCCAGGTTAGCACCCGGACTCTTCTACGACGAAGCCATGCTGTTGTTATAGCTGCAGTATGTGGTTTTGCATGTGGTTTTTTGTTTGGAGGGAAGCATATGTTGCTCTAAAACCTTTATATACCTTTCAGCATTCACAGAGCCTTCCAAAACATGCAAGCTGCCCATACCGTATGCACTTATGCACCCCCATACCATCAGAGATGCTGGCTTTTGAACTGAACGCTGATAACATGCTGGAAGGTCTCCCTCCTCTTTAGCCCGGAGGACACGGCGTCCGTGATTTCCAACAAGAATGTCAAATTTGGACTCGTCTGACCATAAAACACTATTCCACTTTGAAATAGTCCATTTTAAATGAGCCTTGGCCCACAGGACATGACGGCGCTTCTGGACCATGTTCACATATGGCTTCCTTTTTGCATGATAGAGCTTTAGTTGGCATCTGCTGATGGCACGGCGGATTGTGTTTACCGATAGTGGTTTCTGAAAGTATTCCTGGGCCCATTTAGTAATGTCATTGACACAATCATGCCGATGAGTGATGCAGTGTCGTCTGAGAGCCCGAAGACCACGGGCATCCAATAAAGGTCTCCGGCCTTGTCCCTTACGCACAGAGATTTCTCCAGTTTCTCTGAATCTTTTGATGATGTTATGCACTGTAGATGATGAGATTTGCAAAGCCTTTGCAATTTGACGTTGAGGAACATTGTTTTTAAAGTTTTCCACAATTTTTTTACGCAGTCTTTCACAGATTGGAGAGCCTCTGCCCATCTTTACTTCTGAGAGACTCTGCTTCTCTAAGACAAAGCTTTTATAGCTAATCATGTTACAGACCTGATATCAATTAACTTAATTAATCACTAGATGTTCTCCCAGCTGGATCTTTTCAAAACTGCTTGCTTTTTTAGCCATTTGTTGCCCCCGTGCCAACTTTTTTGAGACCTGTAGCAGGCATTAAATTTTAAATGAGCTAATTAAGTGGATAAAAGTGTAAAATTTCTCAGTTTAAACATTTGCTACGTTATCTATGTTCTATTGTGAATAAAATATTGGCTCATGTGATTTAAAATTCCTTTAGTTTTCATTTTATTAAAATGTAAAAAACGTCCCAACTTTTCCAGAATTCGGGTTGTAGGCTACTATATAGTGCAACAATAATTAAATACATTTTATGCATTTAGCAGACATTTTTATCCAAAGCAACTTATATTGCATTCAGGCTAACAATTTTCTCCTAACATGTGTTCCCTGGGATTCAAACCCCCAACCTTGCACCTGCTAAAGCAATGTTCTACTACCTGAGCTACAGGAACACTATCACTATAAATAAAATTGTTTATAGCAATTTTAATACAATTACACTCAAGTGTCAAGCTTCAATATCAAACTACAAGGAGACACCGAAAGATCACTAAACCTACTGCCTTGGACTGACTGTACAGGCTTCTAAACAGACTCACTGAGAATCTAAAAAAACACATTCAGGCTTCGGCAGCATCCATTATAAAACACTTGTGAAACACTGAAAATAATAATTCTGGAGGTGGCTCTAAGCAATCTCTAATAAAATCGGTCAGGTTTTCTTTGTAAAAAAAAGCGGTTTTGAACTTAGGCTACTGTTTGAAAGCATTTGTTTACCGGATCCTTGAACTAAAAATTGTACAGGTTTTAAAAAAATCAGATTACACAAAAACTTGCTTCTTTTAATTTTTAAGGTATTGTTTTGTTATAATGTACAGATTCAAAATAGGCGTCAATAATTAAATATGATTTTATCACTCTTCCCACCTACCTGTCATGCACTCAAGCCTTTGACCGACTTGGCTTGCATTCATGTGACTTGCCAAGAGGAGAGGCGGGGACAGGCACAATCATCAATCAAATTGAAAGGAAATCCTGTGCAGCCTGACTGCATCTCTTTCTTTACTGTATATATAAAGGGAAAACTTGCATTTATTCACATGTGATTTCATTAGCTAGCTAGACAGTGAACTGTCATGATTTTGTCTAATGCAGGACGCTACTGAATGATGCACATCAGGGGTGATTTAGAAGTTGGTATATGCGAAGCCGACTGATAAAAAAGTGGGTATACACCACTGCACCACTGTTCATACCCATGTCATTACACATAGTGTCCTCATAAACCACATAAACATGCGCACACACACAATCACACAAACAAGCACAAAAAAAATCACTTCATACTATTAAGTGGCTGTGTTATGACAGTGTTGGGCAAATCATGTAACTGTTTTGATTACTTTATTTCAAAAGTAATTAGTAATTAGTTACATTACTAGTTAGTTACATTACTTTTTTCTTCATGCAATTTATGAAATCCCAGCATACACTCTCCCGGTAAATAGTTGTTATTAAAGCATCCACACTCACATAACACTGTTATTTTTAACTAAAGCGGCTGCTGCATGCATGGTTTGGCATGACAAAATGCACAGGCAAAGAGCCCTGCATTTAAAATCTATAAAAGACATCTCAGTTCATTGCAATCTCACAAATCTTTTATAACACTATAAATATATGCATAATGAATTTTTCATAATGTCTATAATTTGTACGCAAATTTCAGCACTGCATTGCTGCAAACATGTTTTATATCCTAAATTGAAACTCTGCACGTTTGCACCTGTTAATCGTTTATATTTTATATTAGCTCATGTTGCTTTTGTGCAAGAGATAAATACAAATGTAATGTAATGTGGCAGTAATGTATAGAGACTGTAACATGGAGTCGGAGATGTTCAGATCCATATGCAGTATGTTTAAGTGAAAGTGAAAGTGACATGACATTCAGCCAAGTATGGTGACCCATACTCAGAATTCGTGCTCTGCATTTAACTCATTCGAAGTGCACACACACACAATGTGAACACACACCCGGAGCAGTGGGCAGCCATTTATGCTGCGGCGCCCGGGGAGCAGTTGGGGGTTCGATGCCTTGCTAAAGGGCACCTAAGTCGTGGTATTGAAGGTGGAGAGAGAACTGTACATGCACTTCCCCCGCCCACAATTCCTGCCAGCCCGAGACTCGAACTCACAACCCTTCGATTGCGAGTCAGACTCTCTAACCATTAGGCCACGACTTCCCCTGACTTTAATAAGAATGGTCAGACAGGCAGCAATCAGAGCACAGCGTCAAGTATGTCAGGGATATTCAGAATCAGTAACAGTAACAAGCAGAGGTCGGGGCAGGCAGCGGAGAATCAAAGGCGGTATACACAATCCAAGATCAAACATTGAAGGAACAAACACAGGGGAAACACTCAGAAATGCCAGACAAAACTAAACAAGACTTCGCACTTAATGAGAGTGCAAATACAGTTTATTTAGGGGAGTGGTAATGGGGAACACCTGATGGTTATTAGCACTAAGCACGGGATTATGGGAAATGGAGTTGGGAATGAAGATACAAGAATGCCAGAGTCCTGAGTGGAGTGCCCTCTATTGGAGTTCATGGGCACGCCAGCTGATGATCGTGACATACAACCTAATTTCCTGTATGACATCAAAGCTGTCAACTTTACACTGACATAAACTTGTAAAAATACATTCTATGGCCGCAACACATGAGCAGAGCAGCAGAAAAACTGCAACAGCAGGTGTACAGAGATTTCACACTTCTGTGACACTAAAAAAAGTTGTGAGAATTCAGAAAATACCTCTAATTTACTTGTATGAGATTAAATTTGATAGTGGTAATAAATTGTGCAACAGCTACAATTATTATAAACATTTTTTGTCAAGATGTTTATATTGGGTCTGCATTGCAGTGGGACTATTACAATAAATTGTAATTTCACAAAAGCAAACCCTAAAGTGGGACATCTCTAAACCCAAAAAATACTATTTGTTCACATACCCATCAATCTGCTTTAAATGTAACCCTGCCTGCTGCTTTTTATACTTAAACTGTTCTGGGCATGCTTTTTTAGTGGGGGGTTGGTGGTGCCTATAGAAGTGGCTATACTGGGTATTAATAACATTTTGTTAGAACCTCTAATAAAGTAAATCTTATTTTGTCTAGTTGTCTGTTCAGAATAGTGGGAGAATTTTGATCTCTGTTTGAAACAAATAAAAAAATAATGTTATACAATCATTTCAGACGTGAAGGGGCAGAAATGTCAAATATAATAACTTTGTTTCTAATTGACAGATGTATAATTATTATTATTAGTATTATTATTATTATTATTATTATCTCTTAATTGTAATAGTTTGATAAATCAAATATACTGATGGAAACTTGCCAATTTTCTTCTCCATATTTTCCTAATGACAATTTTATGATTTGTTCATATACTATATTTTTTCCATTTTTTTATTTATTTATGTATTTTTTTATTTTTTTATCACAGAGTAAGGCAGATGATATATTTTATAGTATTATAACCAGCTATAATACATGCTATGTCAATTAGCACTGCATAAGTATATATATTTTATATTACCTGGACATGACTTGAAAAACACACATAAACAATATTGTTGCAAATGTGTGTCTTCAACATAGATACAGTAGAGAAAGCTTTGGCTACAGTGATAGCTGGATACCTTTTTCCACATTAGGGATTTCCTGGCACTTCATAATTACTTCTACATTTCAGTTTTGGACTTTCTGCTCCAGAGCACCCTCTGACTTCGAGTATGAATGAAACAAACAGTGCATGAGAGTGTTTGGGTCTCGGTCCTGACCACATCACTTTCGTTTTTACTAGAGAATATTGAAAACATTTCATACACATGCTTGAGAAGAATGTCTCCAAAGAAGTGTGTTTTTGTATGTGAGGGAAAGATAACCTTATTCAGCTTCCCAAAGAACCCAGTATTATGTGAACAGTGAATGTAGTTAGTTTTATCAGGGGTGTGTTCCCCTCATTTCGGTGACAAATGTTTTATAAACAAGGCACATTATGCTGGATTTGCACATTGTTTGATACTGAAAGATAGAGCAGTTTATTGATGAGTGGGAACAAGAGGATATGAGTAAAACTAAATACAATTTTTGTGTTTTGTTGGGATTCGGTGTGTAAGTGCTCATGACTCTTTAGCTCCGCCCACAGCACTCCTTCAGGAGCTCAGGTGTTTTTGAAGAGAAGCGTAAAGCTGTATCTTTCTTTTTGATGATGCTAAAGTCTCTGTGGAGATATGAAGTATGCAATACTACTTTATAGGTATTCAATATTAACATTTGATTGGCCAAACGGTGTGTGTGTGTGTTTGTGTTGTGTCCCCTTAAAAAACACTTTAAAATAAAGATATATGGTCACTGTCTAAATACCATATTTGTCACAACTTGGTGATTAAATTCACACGAAGATGAGGTTTCAAAAGACTTTAATGATCCACACTGAAGAAAATCCAAACAAAGCAGGTAAATTAAACACAACAAAAAAACATTGACAAGGCCAGACAAACACAACTGAAGACTAACTCAATCAAATCATGACAACTAAATACTGGCTGGAACTAGAACAAAGGAAAAAGAAAACCTGAATAGAATCTAAAAGTAAAAGTCCATAAAAAAGAACCAAGACAAGAATAAATGTATATTAGTAACATTACACCCCCTCCTGGAAGGTGGCACCTTGCAGCATAACAGATAAAGTGGCGGAATGGGCTTTGGAGGTGGACGAGGTGCAAGCAGTAGGAACCAGGGAGGAGTGGATGGTGATGTCAGCCATGTTGGAGATGATGGGATGAGTGGCCAGGTGGTGCTGACCCAGAGACTGACCAGGACACCATCCTACATTGGAGTTGAAGGAGAAAAGAGCCATGGCGGAATCCTGGCTAACGACAACAGGGGGATGAATGACAGTAATGGAGCTGTAGCTATAGTGGAGCTCAGAGTGCAGACAGAGAGCCGAGGGAGTAATGGAAAACACTGCGACGCAGCCACAGCAACAACCCCCAGAGATGGAAGTGGGTTTTCTTAGGGCTGAGGTTGAGCTGAAACAACTGAGGGCCATGGTTGAGCCTGAGGGAGAGCGGAACTGTCTGAAGCTGAAGGGGTGGAGTGCCAGAGAGCAGCGTATGGCCCGCAAGTCAACAACGATATCCCACAGTCCAAGGGTGCCCAGCGAGGCCAAATGCCCGATGGTCCATGCTGGATTCGAGGGAGGAAAGAGCCCAGGTGTAGCAGTCAGGGCCACAGGAAGAGTCCACAAAACTGATTTTTAGGACACTGAAATGCTTTTTAAAGTCTAAAACTCAATGTTTAAACTTTCCTGTTTATTTATGCTTTTAAGTATTTTTTTTTATTAGGATGTTTTATGTATTATATATATAAACTTAGGTGGAGTGTTGAAACATTTTAAATTATTGAATTTGTGTAAAAGGATTTAATATGTGTCTCCAGCTGTGTCTTCACCTCATGATCATTTGTATATACGTTCATATGTATTCCTCCTTAGTTTGCCTGGTGTCGTCAATATTATATTATGGTGTTTGGACTCAGGTGCTGTAGAACAGAACACACCGAGGCTGGAGGCAGAGCCACAGGCTCATCATGCTCAGGAAAAATGGCTCCCAGCATAGTGAAATCATGCCACTAAGAAGAGGAACTGCGGGGGACTGATGGGGAATGGTGATGTGGCTGGAGTGGTCGAGGACTGAAAAGGGTAGTGGAGAACAGAAACCAACAAAAAATGCAGTTCTAATGGCAGTCTGGAGATGTCGTGAGAAAGAGAGGGTGGGCAGAATCAATAGGACTGAAGATGATGATACATATTCTGGCAAGATTAAGGAACACAGGGAATTCATTTCTCCATTCACAACTCCAAGGCCTAAGAATAGTGCGGATTAAAGTACAAAACCTGACTAACAAATTAACTGGGATTAAAGTGGTCCTATGAATGACAAGCTCACAATCTCACAGGTTCAATGAGTCACGATAATTTAATGTGCATGCTTATTCTTAAGCAGCCCTTAATGTTGTTTATGGATCAGGTCAATCCACTTTTACAAGACAGCAAATATATTGTGTACTTTTATCTTTGACTGAAAATAAGGTAAAATAAATGTGTGTGAGGGCAGGCACATGCACACATAGACATCAAATGGGGCTTGAGCACCTGCTCTTTTTCTTCCTTGAGAGAAAGTGCCTTTTTTGGGGGGGGGGGGGGGGGGGGGGTAGTAGGGGTTGGTGTGTGCGTGTGTGTGTGTGTGTGTGTGTGTGTGTGTGTGTCCACACTTTTGTTTGCGCATATCTATCACTGTCAAACAAATAAAAAATCTAAATATCAGGTCGGCTCAGGAAATGTTGATAAATGATCCACGTCTCTGCAGCACAGCAGTCAGTGTTGGGGAGTAACTAGTTACATGTAACGGCGTTACGTAATTTAATTACAAAATTATTGTAACTGTAATTAGTTACAGTTACTACGAAAAAATGAGTAATTAAATTACAGTTACTTATGAAATTTTTAACGATTACAAAGGGGATTACATTTGAATATTTACACACATCCACATACAGATTTAACTGATTTCTTTCCCAAATTGCACTGACTATTCTGACACATACCGCCCTAATAATTTCCGGGATGCGGAAATACAGTCTGGTTCGTAGAATCCAGTCATAAAAACGAAATGCCTAACGCGGACGGAATATGTCACATTTTGGATGACTAAATCAAAAGTAGGTCAGTACACTTGAATCAAAACATGACATGGACTAGTGTCTGTGAATATAAAGCCCCGAAAATGCAATATATGAATTGCTCATTCTGCGTGTCTGTGGAAATCAGGCGCGGACTGGACACCGGGAGAACCGGGACAATTCCCGGTGGCCTGGAGGCCGATTTTGCCCCACTATTTAAAATCATTATTGTATAATTGCCTGCCGAATGTACTAAAGCGATCATTTGTGAATCCACCATTTGATAATTAAATCTCTAATAAGTCATGAAGTGTTAGTCGTGACTCGCGCGCTCTCCGCGCCTCCGCCAAACGGTTTGGATCAGACTCAGAGTAATCAATGCGAGAGAGAGAGAGAGAGAGAGAGAGAGACTGGAGCAGTGGACAGCTGGAGCAGAGAAGCAGAACTCCTGTTCAGGGTTTCAGGTCAGTTTCATCTGTAAAGATGCTTTTTTTTTTTTTTTTAATCAAGCAGCAGCACGTTGCTCATCAGTCATCACTCAAAATACTATGTAAAGGACATCATTATTATCAGTTGTAATGTTACAGTAGGAATTTATCTGAAAAAAAATTCCTATTTTTTTATAGGTTTAGGGGGAGCTACGACAGACAACAACACAACCCAATTTTAATATTTAACTATAAATCCAGAGAAAATGGTTACTAATGTTTAAATGTGATAACCAAAAATGTAAAATTATTTTACAAATGTATTTATTTAAAAATAAATACAAATCCATTTGCAAAAAAACAAAACAAGGTTATTTTACTTTTATATAGACTAATAAAAGCAAGGTTAATTTTTGTAAGGGAAAAACATGACTCGTGTACAGTATTAGGATTTTTCTATAAAGATATTGTAGTATTGTAGAGTATTGTATTGTAAAGTATAGTTTTGTTCAATCTTGAGTATTAAAGTCATGAGAGGGATGGATAACAGGGCAAAATAAAGAGACTGAAGAGAAAAATGGAAGTGAAGGTGCAGTTCAGGAGAGAACTTTTAATTATTTTGCATGTCCCCAAATTAAAGATTTAAACTTTTTTTTATGTCAGGTCCATACAAAAAATAGTTTTGTCCATGAATTTGTTTGTATGAGTTTGAATTGTCCAGTCTGAATTTTTTTCCCAGTCCGTCCTTCCTGTAAATTAATGGCAAAGACATGGTTTCATTTTCTACACATAGGCCTACTGAAGCTCGCAGTGTTTTCAACCTCTGCCGCCACAATATAGGAGTACACGAGCACATAAACATAATTTCTAGAACTGCTCTGTGTCACTTAATGTGCATTTTACTTATTTTGAGAAAACTATCATCATATACAGAGACTGCAGTTTAAAAAAAACACCAATGTTTCAGAAGTTTATTACACAGAATACGTCACATGCTTATTAGATAACTGTATTTAAGTTGATGTATATGCCTTTATTTATTATTCTTTAATTTTCACACATTTAGAAAAGTAATCAAAAAGTACTCAAAAGTAATTAGTTACATTACTTTAATAAAGTAATTGAAAAAGTTACACTACTATTACATTTTAAACAGGGTAACTTGTAATCTGTAACCTATTACATTTCCAAAGTAACCTTCCCAACACTGACAGCAGTGTAGCACATGCAGAGAGAACCGCAGGAGTGAAGCCTTCTCTCCCTTTCCAGTTGTGTTTGTCTTGCTGTGGAGGTGAGTGCTGGTGAACAACAGAAGCTACCTGTGTCTCAAATTTGCAGTTAATTATCCAAAAGACAAAATGGTTCAATTGTCTTGCTAAAATCCATGACTTATGTGAGAGCTATCGTGTAAATTAGTATGAAGTATGACGACTAGAGGGTTAGACCAGGGAACGTTCTTTCACTGCGTGATTCAGTTTATTAAAATGCATTTAGAATTATCACACAATTCAAGACATGGGGGTAGAAATGTGTATATTTATTTCCTTTAATTATATTCAGATATTTCATATATATCAACTTGTATGTTAAAAGCACACATAGAAGTAAATTAGTTATTTAATGATCCACACTGAAAATAATCCAAACAAAGCAGGCAAACCAAACACAAGCATCCTTTTACACAAATACACACATTCAATAATTTTAAATGTTTCAACACTCCACCTAAGTTTATATATAATACATAAAACACCCTGATTGAAAAAAATACTTAAATGCAGGAAAGTTTAAACATTCAGTTTTAGACTGTAAAAAGCATTTCAGTGTCCTGAAAATCAATTTTGTGGACTCATGTTATCATTAATGACTTGTTTAGGTTTAGGCTACTTGTGTCACAGTGTTACAAACTGTTTTGTGAATTGTCAAGTGAGAATATTTATTGTATGTTATATATCTATATTCTAAGCTAACATACTGCAATAACAATGCAAAACCACTTGGTATTCCACTTCCTTGAGAAAAAAACGTTTCTGATAAGCTCTATGTGCGACCACCACTTCCACCAGATGTTGTTCAACAGAGCTGCGAAGATGGCGTGTGTTGTGAGATACAGTTTTCTATTGATCAGTATCTGTTTAAGAAGCACCAAAGGGGCAGATGCAAATGTGCAAGGTATGATTATTAATATTTTTTTATATTTTTTATGCATACATTTTCCTTTCCATTTCAACATATAAATATTTTAATTTCATGTATGCTAGATTCTGCAGTAGAAAATATAATTTTAAAAATGTTGCATTAGTTAAGAAAATACAACTGAACACAATCATGTAGCCTAAATGAAACCTGTAAAGACTACTTTACTTGTGTTTTCATGTCCATACATGTTAAAACAAAAATTATTATAGATGCACTTTAGCCTAAAAACTAATGAGTGTATTTAAGTGTTTAATGTCTCACTAGATGTTGTTGTTGTTTCTTTTGTTTTCAAACACAGTTACACCTTTAATCGGAGCTGTTGGTAATGAGATCATCGTCCAGTGTGCTACTGATAAAACCCCTCAAGATGGAGTGTACATGTACAAACAAGATTTAGGAAGTAAAAACAAGCAGATCATCTTCCACTATTACAAAGACAACACTTTTACCGTTAATTCATCAATGCACAAAGGCAGAGTCCATGTAGATGGAAATATTTCCAACCTTAATGCCACCTTCTCAAATGTAAATCCCATAGACATCGGGCTTTACTGGTGTGAATTTCATTTTGAAGATAAACTTACAGTTAGCACGCACACATGGTTATGGATAGGTAAGTGTGTCTTACACTTCTTGTAAATAATTTAATTATCAAGCATGATGGGTTTATTGTGGTCTGAATTGAATACAATTATTTAGCACGTTAACTAATAGAAAACTTCTATTTAGATGCAGAGATTGAGAAGTACAGTATATATATATATATTAATTAATACGGAATGAAAAATAACAAAGAAGATAGCTCTAATTCTTTGGCCTTGAATTTCTATTCTATCATAGAAAAATCAGTGGAAAAAAAAGACAGAGACATAGAAGAAAGAACAACCGAAATAGAAACACCTGAAAGAGTATTTAATAAGTGTCCAGAAGATCCTAATGTGAAGCTCATTCTCACTGTGTGTGCTTTCATGTCGCTACTGTCCATCATTGGTTTCATCTCTGTGATTCTGAAGGTATGTATACATACACACACAAAAAGCAATGTGGATCACCTAAAAGCACCAATTTAAAAGCAAAAACTAAACTTATAAACTACATTATGCATTTATCTGAAATAGAGGAATGCTGTCATGTGTAAATGTGCAGTGCGCAAATGACAGCTTTTGATACATTTTGTGTTTTGATTTGTTGTTGAAAATCTATTACTGTCTAATTCTTTTTCAGTTATTAAACTCTGGGATGATTTTCTATTTACTTTTCTACAAAATGCTAAATTTAAATCTAACTTTCAAAACACTTCTGTTTGTCAAAATAAGGTTGGCATGTAAAATTTATGACATGTTTAAAAACCACAGGAAACTTCTGAAATGGTGGTCAAAAGTCAAGTGACCCTGCAGTTTGTTCTAAAGCTATTAATTGTTTTTTGTGCTTAAAAAAATACTGATAATGGAATTCTTCTTGAATGCTGCAGTAATATATATATATATGCATTTCAGCTTTTTGAGAGTATGTTGTATCAGCATTTCAAACTCAGACAATCTTAGAATGCTAAAAGCACTACACTTTCAATGTCTTTTAACGGCTGAACTACTTAATGGTTGACATAATCAATAGATAATAGATGTTAATGTACAGCTCACATTATATAACCAAAACACCTCTATAGGCTTTCAATCGAGACACAGAAGTCACAGAACAAAAAAAGTCACCTTTTCAAATAAAAATCCTTGTTTTTGTTTTTTATTTTGACCACATAAATCGCTGTTATGTCTGGTTGTTTTTTACTGACAGATTTCACAGTATGCTCTGCTAGCAGTCATGCACAGCAAGCAAGCGTCAAAGTTCTTGAGAGATTGAGAGATTTCCCGTTCCTCTGTCTCTCTCTTCAAAATAAAATGTTGTTTTAATCTTCTCAGTGGTTCTAAACCCTGTTTCTTGCCGAGTCTACTCCATGATAGGGCTCCATGATAGCCCCCCCCCCACCCCCGATTACTGCACACCTGTTATAGTCAGTTTAGAAGCTGAAGAAACATTTGGAGAATAGGTCAAAAACATTGCAAGATTCGTGAAAATTTCTTCTTTTTTTCATTCTCAGGTGAAGGGGTGTTGGGGGAACAAGCAGTACAGTCCATCAAATCAACCCTCAGACTCAGTTTATGAAGAGATGAAACGGAGCAATTCTGACTGCCCCTCCACTGTACGGACATTCATCAACCCTGACTATCAATCCGCCAAGCTACTCCGCTAAATTCCTGTGATATAGAGTTTTAGTTATAGAACTCTGCATTTGGATAGGCAAAGCTTTTAAATGATTTAATGCTTTGTATTTGAATTAATATTTTTTTCTTGTTCCATTAAGTTCAGAGAGAATTACAATTCTATAAATAATTTAGTATTATTATGATAAGTATGTTTAAGATGCTGTATATCATGAATAATTGAAAATAATTTAAGTATGAACGACGACAACAAAAAAAAGATGCAGCAGTTTAAGAGATATTCTTAGCTGATGGACAGAAGAAACGTCAAAGACCTCATTTGTGGTCTGATGTGCTCATGCATCTGCAAAGAACTCAAGAATGTTGTGAAGTGCTTGCTAGTTTCTGTCTGACAAGTAGGCCAACAGTGAACTGACTGACGGAAAAGTAGAGAATCATATTTCACTCCTCTGAACACTATAATAGCAATCAAAGCCTTTTTTATCATCGAAAATTTTTATCTAAACAGCAAATGGTACTTGTTTGCACATTGTGTATTTGACTCTCTGATGTTCATTTTTTAACTTGGTTTCCACTCTTAACCAGTCATCTTCCTTTGCAGCTGTGGTCATGCTTTCTTCATGTCTATAACCTTTTAGAATTCATTAAAACAAAGCCACACTTACACGTTTTTGTGTTGACTTACAATGTTGAATATAAAGTTTCAAAACGTATGCATTGTGTTTGCTTTTATATATTAATTAACATGAATCTTCCAGGTTGGCTGCATTTGTCATGTATTTTTATGTTTTTAATGAAATCTTAATGTTTCTGACAAGAGTGTCTCTTGTCTCTCTATGTGCAAAATAACATTTGTAAGTAAAAAGCAATAAAACATTTGATTAAACAATGGAGAAAATTATTTTAAATTTCTTATATACTGATGTTTTACAGTAATACACTAATAGGGTATATCACCAACAAATTCTGTTGAGGATTCCCAGAATTACATTACAAAGCACTAACCACTATGAATCATGCGGTATAAAATGCAATCATTTTACTCTGCATAAAGATAAAAGATACTTACTTCAGTTTAGAGATCTCTTAACATGTAAAATAAATGGTAAAACTTTACAGTAAGTTTCCATTTGTTAAGTATATTTAATGTATTAACTAACATTAAATAACAATTAACAATAATTTGTGACAGTATTTATTCATCTTTGTTAATATAGTAAAACATTTTCATTGTTAGTCAACGTTAGTTCAGGTCCATTAAATAACATTAAAACATACTTTTGAACTTTGATTTTAATAATGTATTAGTAAATGTTACAGTCGAAATTAACTAAGATAAATAAATGCTTTAAAAAGTATTGCTTCATTGTTAGTTTATGTTAAAGGAAACCTATTTTGCCTCCTTTTACTAGATGTAATATTGGTCTTGGGTGTCCCCAGAATGTGTCTGAGAAGTATCAGCTCAAAATACCCCACACTTCATTTACTCTAACATGTGGAATATGTCATTTTTGGGGGTGTGTCTTAAAAAGAGGGTTACACTAGAAATTCTACTAACTATAAGTAATTTTGTAACTATGTGTCAACTACATGTCTACTAACTCTCAGAGTTAGGTAAGGTTAGGTTTACAGTTAGTCGGATAAGTTAACATAATTAAATTTCTCAATTGTCAGTATGTTGTATGGTGTGGACCTATCAGAATAAAGTGTTAGAAGATTTTAAGCAGACCGTCTATTAATACTTTAGCCTGTAGTCTAATGACTGCAGTTGACATGCAGTCACAAAGTTACTTACTGTTAGTAGAATGTATAAGGAGACTATTGAAATAAAATTTTACAGTGTATTGCTTTAAATGCAATTGAGCTTTCTGTTGAAAAAAAAAAGCATATGCTGGTTAGGTATGTTTTGAAGCTGGGATGATGGTTTGAGCTGGTTTAAACTGGTCCTTAGCTTTCGAGTCGATTAACGCGTATACGCGTTATGAGACATTTTCTCCTGATAACCCCAAAAAGAACTTAAATGACACTTTCAGTTTTGATCATACAGATAAGAGCGATACATCAATCGAATCTGTAAGGGGTCTACTTTTTTTTGTATACAGACATAATAACAACAAAACTTTGTGCATTTATAAAATAAAGATAACAAACAAGGTGTGCTATCTGCAGCATTTGTCTGTGGTGATCTTCATTTAGACACACGTCATTAAAATGAACTGTAACTTTGTGAAGACTCAACGGAGAGACATGAGAGATATATCTATAGAAAGCTTGACATGTCTTCTTTTAATCTAAACAATGCTGCCGAAAACAAATACTCTGTGATCAAGTAATCCATATGAAAATGACGCGATGTCCGTTTTTCACCTGTCCCTTCATTATCTTCTAATGCGACCACACCCAAGTAACAAACGCCCTTTTTAGATTATAATGTTTCACTGACGCACTGGCCTTGAATATGCCCACACAACAGAAAACAAAGCAGCGAGACTGTTCAAGTTTTTTTTTTTTTTTTACTTTTTGCTTCGCGATGAGAGGAATAAGACATAATTCACCCCAAAAAGATGTGATGTGGATTACCTCAGGATTTGAGATTTGGATTTCCTCAGAAAAAAAATAAAACAATGAAGTGTTTTATTCAGCAGAGATCATAAACATGAGTTAGTCTCTTTTTATTTATTTATATACTTGTACTAGTTTTCACATAACATGTAAACATTTTACTAGTTAGACTTTTTCCGAACTATAATTCCTGACTAAATGCATAATTAAGTGAAACATTATGAAGTTTCAATAACAATATACACTACTATACCATTCAAAGGCTTGATGTAAATAATATAAATATAACAAATAAATGTAAATGTAACAAACAATGCTGTTCTTTTAATTTATCCCAAAAAAAGCTGAAGAAATATTCTCAGCTCTTTTCAATATTATTAATAATAATAATGATTATATATATAAATATATATATATATATATATATATATATATATATATATATATATATATATATATATATATATATATATACATTTTTTATAGAAAATCAGATTGTTAAAAGGATTTCTGAAGGATTGTGTGACTGGAGCAATGATGCAAAAATAAAAATAAAAAGCTTTGAAAAGTCAGCTTTGATTGTTCCTAATAAACTGTTTAAATGCACTCGCAAGTTAACATTAAATTAAGTTTTGTGATAATTAAATATATTCAAAATAAACTACAAACATAAAAATCTATACATTTATTTTGTCCTCAAATTCTTCTCAGGTGTAAATCACAATGATATTCATGATAGTTGATGCCTATTCGCATATTACTTTTACAAACAAAAAGTGTCTTAGAAAATTGAAATCATTATATTGTGTTTCTGTGAGTGTGTAAACAAGATGATTTTCACATAATTTAGAAAGAAAAATTCAAGGCTACAAGCTCCAGTTCTCAAAAGTCTCGGGAAACAATTTTCTTTATGTGTTTTATGGTCTTATTCAAGTTTTTTTTTTTTCACTAACCACGCATAACATTTTTTTCTCAAAAACAAAATCATGTACGTTAGGGGTGTCCCCAACTAAGGATTTTCATAGTCGAATTGGAATTTTCGAATTTTGCTGATATTCGACTGATAGTCGAATCATATGTTTGGGGGTGAGGCAAAATACATTGAGCCAGACATTCGACAGCCATAATAACTGATGTTAACCCTAACAATTCACAATTTTTACAATAGTGCTTTCATTATAGCCTATATGACAGTGGTTATTAATGTTCTTTATTCTGTTTTGAGCTGCGTAAAATAAGCTGCATATTAACTTATTGGGAGAAAACCACAAGTTCTATGTGAAATCAGACATTTGTGCGCTCACATATAGTCAGAATGGCGTAATCATAACAGCCTGTGAAAATTCGACTGTGAGATTGGAAGTCGAATCAGGCTCCTCGAATCGAAGCATCGAATCGTAGACTATTTGGGGTCGCCCCTAATGTACATACATGCTGCTCATATATTATTATAGCCCAGTTTGTGCTGATTACAGTGATATTAGATTTGTGACGATTGAGTATCAGGAATACACGAGGAGAGGGGAAGATCCAATTGCTGGTATGTTTATTGCACAATAGGGTAATACAAAACTAACAGTCCAAGTAGACAAACAAAACAAAAGAGGTAACCGGATGAAACGGAACGGGAACTCGGAGGAACGAGAAGGTAAGGGGAAGTCTCGGGAGACGAGAACATAGGTACAACCCGAATTCCAGAAAAGTTGGGACGTTTTTTAAATTTTAATAAAATGAAAACTAAAGGAATTTCAAATCACATGAGCCAATATTTTATTCACAATAGAACATAGATAACGTAGCAAATGTTTAAACTGAGAAATTTTACACTTTTATCCACTTAATTAGCTCATTTAAAATTTAATGCCTGCTACAGGTCTCAAAAAAGTTGGCACGGGGGCAACAAATGGCTAAAAAAGCAAGCAGTTTTGAAAAGATTCAGCTGGGAGAACATCTAGTGATTAATTAAGTTAATTGATATCAGGTCTGTAACATGATTAGCTATAAAAGCTTTGTCTTAGAGAAGCAGAGTCTCTCAGAAGTAAAGATGGGCAGAGGCTCTCCAATCTGTGAAAGACTGCGTAAAAAAATTGTGGAAAACTTTAAAAACAATGTTCCTCAACCTCGAATTGCAAAGGCTTTGCAAATCTCATCATCTACAGTGCACAACATAATCAAAAGATTCAGAGAAACTGGAGAAATCTCTGTGCGTAAGGGACAAGGCCGGAGACCTTTATTGGATGCCCGTGGTCTTCGGGCTCTCAGACGACACTGCATCACTCATCGGCAAGATTGTGTCAATGACATTACTAAATGGGCCCAGGAATACTTTCAGAAACCACTGTCGGTAAACACAATCCGCCGTGCCATCAGCAGACGCCAACTAAAGCTCTATCATGCAAAAAGTAAGCCATATGTGAACATGGTCCAGAAGCGCCGTCGTGTCCTGTGGGCCAAGGCTCATTTAAAATGGACTATTTCAAAGTGGAATAGTGTTTTATGGTCAGACGAGTCCAAATTTGACATTCTTGTTGGAAATCACGGACGCCGTGTCCTCCGGGCTAAAGAGGAGGGAGACCTTCCAGCATGTTATCAGCGTTCAGTTCAAAAGCCAGCATCTCTGATGGTATGGGGGTGCATAAGTGCATACGGTATGGGCAGCTTGCATGTTTTGGAAGGCTCTGTGAATGCTGAAAGGTATATAAAGGTTTTAGAGCAACATATGCTTCCCTCCAAACAACGTCTATTTCAGGGAAGGCCTTGTTTATTTCAGCAGGACAATGCAAAACCACATACTGCAGCTATAACAACAGCATGGCTTCGTCGTAGAAGAGTCCGGGTGCTAACCTGGCCTGCCTGCAGTCCAGATCTTTCACCTATAGAGAACATTTGGCGCATCATTAAACGAAAAATACGTCAAAGACGACCACGAACTCTTCAGCAGCTGGAAATCTATATAAGGCAAGAATGGGACCAAATTCCAACAGCAAAACTCCAGCAACTTATAGCCTCAATGCCCAGACGTCTTCAAACTGTTTTGAAAAGAAAAGGAGATGCCACACCATGGTAAACATGCCCCGTCCCAACTATTTTGAGACCTGTAGCAGAAATCAAAATTGAAATGAGCTCATTTTGTGCATAAAATTGTAAACTTTCTCAGTTTAAACATTTGCTATGTTATCTATGTTCTATTGTGAATAAAATATTGGCTTATGTGATTTGAAAGTCTTTTAGTTTTCATTTTATTAAAATTTAAAAAACGTCCCAACTTTTCCGGAATTCGGGTTGTACACGAAGGGTAAGGACTCCATCCAAACAACAGGGAAAGACAGCTATTTATAAGGAGACTAATGACAATAGATTGCCTGCACCTGTGCGATTAACTGGAGTGCAATTACTGTGAAGACAGGACCAGACTGGAGGAATTATAGTGCCTATGGTGAAGTGCCTAAGGAGAAGTGAGCTCACTAGTGGACACCCAGGAAAACAGAGACTGACAGCGTGACAAGACTTTAGCCATTAGATGCTTATAATAATATCGAGCATCGCGTTAGTTCAGTCAGGCCACGTTAGTCACGCTTGCATCAGCTGACAGTCAGCTGTTCCTGACGTGTACCAATCCAGTCTTGACACCTATCACCTGCGGTCTATTTAAATTCCCATTCTTCAGTGTCTCTTCCGTCACATCGCTGCTTGCAATTAACTGATCACATCGCTGCTTGCAAATCAAACTGTTGTAGTTTGTTTCAGAACATCTGAAATCCGCGTCTAAGATAAGTGAATGCTCTTTTAATCCATATCGCTGTGTATGTTGCCTGGTGGTTAACATCGTTTTGCATCGGTTGCAGGAACGAATATTAAGCATATTTGCAGCAGCATTTATACATCTGTGTTCATTCACCTGGAGCAATATGCAGCTAGAGCATGCAATCGCTCTAAGGACACGCCGATAAGGCCATGAGAACAGGGTCAAATAAGACCAGCATTCTCGCGTAAGCGTTTTAACGAGGGTTCGCTGTATTTAGCGGCAAAATCTGTCACTGATGTTTATTTCTAAGGTTGATGTCACATTAGGCACTGTTTCTAAATTACACCAAACTGCCAAAAAAGTGTGAAGCAGCGCTACGCACTGCATCCGCCAACTGCACGCAAGAGCAGAGTCTCCCGCACAGCGCTGCGTTCGCGCAACAATGTAAAGTGATAAACTGCTTCATCCATTCAGATGTGACACAGAATTATTGATATCGGCGTGTTGTGTGACACATGAGAACATTAAAGGTTCTTTAGTGATGCTGGCTGAAAACATCCACAAATAATGTTAACTGCATGAAGAGTTAACTGGAAAACGCCAACATAGGCTGCGGCTATTTCCCTTTGCTGAATTGACATGCCTAAGACCTTCTGTAATGTAGCTCTGAAATGAATTGTATTTTGATATTAACAATTAAAAAAATCTAATAATAATTCTGTACTTAAATGGAAAAATACACGATTTCTCACCAGGTTTCGTTAATCAATGAATCACGAGGGGGCGGCTTATGAACACAGATAGTGCTTGCAACGAGCTATCGCACAACATTTACAAATGGGTTTATGAATCGGTATAATTCATACAATGACAAATTTTGGTCAAGTGTTTTCATTGAACTATTCACTATCATAGTGTTGTTTCTAAGCTGGAAAGCAGTAAATTGTGCTTCACGTATTACATCATCTTTCTGCTCTGGTCATGAGATTCCAGATTCCATTCTAATGTGTGTTCTTGTATAATTGGAATTTTATCTTCTTCGTCCACTATTTCCAAGTCTCTACTGTAATGTCAGTGTCTACTAATCACTGAATGCACAGCGTTGCCGACATGTTCCCATTCTGATGACTACGACTATTGATGTGGTTACATAGATACAAGTAATCGGTTAACACGTTAACATGGCGGAATTTTAATTTAGTTCGGTTATAGAAGGTTATTCCACCCCTCTCAATAGATTACCATTTCGGTTTGGGCAATTTTATTCTGACTGAGGTGTTTATATGGAGCATTTTCATTCAGACGGGACGTCATCCTAAATTTCCGAAGGGTGTATGCTTCCCTTGCTGGACTACCACCCTCCATTATGCAACTTCCATCTTTAATACATATTACATGCTCCTCGTGCCGCAGCAGGGGGTCGTATGTATCACACATTTGCTTAAAGGGGGGCTACAATGGTGTTTCATTGAATCAGAATTGTTCAGTGTTAAAGAGATGGATTTTCGTGCTAAACATTGCCAATTTGGATGAAAAGTGTTTTCTGTGCCAAAAATCTTACTACTTGTACAAGTTTCGGTAGTTTTTCGATCATGGATCTAATGACGTAGATGATGGTGGAACTCCTTATGAGCATTTCTCTCAGGAATGCACACCTGCGCACATGTCGACCAGAGGAGAGCGAGATCTCGCCATAAATGCAATTCATCAGGGGTTCGTTGGCAGCGCTGCATAGGATTTGTTCGAAAATGTCTCCAAATAAGTATGTTTTGGACGTGAGGGAAAGTTACCATGTTCAGCTTCTCAAAGAACCTAGCATTACATGAACCGTGGATGCAGTTTGCTTTTCCGTGGCAGCAATGGAGTGTAGCAAGTGTGTTTGTGTTCTCGTCATCTCAGTGACGAATGTTTTATAAACAAGACCAGGTTGATGCTGAATTTGCACATCGTTTGCTATTAATACATGGTAAAAGACACCATTCGGGTAAGTACAACTGCATCAGATTTTTGTCTTTTGTCGGAAATCAGCACATAAGTAAATATATGTTATTGAAAACAACACGAAACATCAGTATTATAGCTCCGCCTACAGGCGCTTGGTTTTCCAGAGAGAATCGGAAGCTGTATTTTTGTCTTGCAGATATGACAAGGCTGGAGACTTTGAGATGGGGATTCCGTACTGCTCCGTGGGTACTCGGGATTGGTATTAAGAACCTGCTTGTTGCACATCCTGAATGGCTTAACTTGGGGTTACGCTTCCCCCTTTGTGATTTTTACAGCATGGTAGTTACATAAAAATTGGATAATATACAAACTGCCGTCGTATTATGCGCTGCTGCGGCTAGGGGTGTATGCTTCCCCCTCAATGTGATTTTTCAGAATTTTAGACACTTAAATTGAATGATATACAAACTGCCATCATATTAGACTGCTGCTGCTAGGGGTGTATGCTTCCCCCATACAGTTCATCCAAATATGTTGCATAAGCAGCTGAAGCAACATGCTTATTGTATGCTTTCTTTCCGAGTTGGGTGATGCTTCCCCCATAAATATAGTATCAAGCAACATTTCTCATTGCTGGCCATTAAAAATGCATCAGTTGTGTTGGGGAGTTTGGCATATGGTTGTGTTGGGGGTTTGTCTTGCTGCTCTTCCCGCTCTGTCCAAACAAGGCTGCATGGACAGGCGTGTGGAGTGTTGCCCAGAACATAACCATACCGCCAACACTAACTGTATGCAATTATAATTGTCATAAATATACTTGACGGAAGTGGTCCTGAATGAAATTGAGCATCGCATTAGTTCAGTCAGGCCACGTTAGTCACGCTTGCATCAGCTGACAGTCAGCTGTTCCTGATGTGTACCAATCCAGTCTTGACACCTATCACCTGCGGTCTTTTTAAATTCCGATTCTTCAGTGTCTCTTCCATCTCATCGCTGCTTGCAATTAACTCCCTCCTCCAACCCCAACTCACCCAACTGAACCTGTAATCTGATCTAACTTTGTTATTTCTTTACAGTCTCTTCATTGGAAGCAGTCTCTATCACATTTTGTTTACAACTCACGTAATTGTGAATTGTAATTATGTATGCTTATAATGCTTCTGTTCTGTACCCCGGGGGGTTTGACTTGCTGCTCTCCCCGCTCTGTCCAAGCATGACTGCATGGACAGGCGTGTGGAGTGTTGCCCAGAACATAACCATACCGCCAACACTAACTGTATGCAATTATAATTGTCATAAATATACTTGACGGAAGTGGTCCTGATTGAAATGATGTTTATAACTGAAAAAACACAAATGTCAGGGCATGACAAAACTTCTCCAGCCCCCAAAAATACCCTTAGACCTCAAAGGGTTAATGCTGGTCCAAGCTTGGGCTCAGTGGTGTGGCACAATGGACCCAGCCGTGGGACCACGCTACCGAACAAACGGCGCAACGCAAACTAATCTCACAATTGCTTTAATTAATGAAAATACTTGGATAATTTATGCACACAAATAGGGTTAAAACGCTAAGCACTATAAGAACATGACATTTACAAAGCTCAAGTTAAATGACTTGAGTAGCGGCAAATTATATGAATTATAATAGACATTAATAGACATGTATAGTGAGACTGAAGGGAAATGTATTTCTGGTTTTCTCATTTCTATCTCGGAACTCATGTTACATTTTCTTACCATATCTCACAGATTATGGTAGACAAAATGTAAAAGTTATAAATGTGTTTGATAATGTTTCTCTCAGTTTGGGACAGCTGTGGCCTAATGGTTAGAGATTTGGACTAGTTAGCCCAAAGGTCATCGGTTCAAGTCTCGGTGATGGCAGGAGTTGTAGGTGGGGGCGAGAGAATGAACAGCACTCTCATCCACCCTTGAATACCCATGGCTGAAGTGCCCTTGAGCAAGGCACTGAACCCCTAGTTGCCCCCTAGGTGCTGGATATACGTATAGCTACACACTGCTCCGGGTGTGTGTGTGTATTCACAGTGTGTTTTCTTCTCACTGCTGTTTGTGTGCACTTGGATGGGTTGAATGCAGAGCACCAATTCTGAGTATGGGTTACAGTACTTGGCAAATGTCATGACTTTCACTTATTTTTTGTTATTAAAGTCTATTTCCATTTATTCTCCGTTGTGTTGTGATTCTACTAAGAGATGTTACATTTCAATTTAACTCAAGATTTTCATTAATGTACTAAAACACTATGTAGCAAAGCAATGCAATGTAAAATGCATTATTCTTTCATTGTAAAAGTGTAAACATTTGCCATTGTATAATAATTGTGATAATCCTCTAAAGAAATATACGATTTTCTACACAAACTGTATTTGAATTGGTTCTATTCTTTTACACACACTGCTCATGCTTGACCAATCAGCAATATATAGCCACATGAGAGTACTGTGGTTTGTAGACTCTTCCTGTTCATCTTCCGCTTTTTAGCTGACATTTATGATTATATGACACATTTGACCAAACCAGCTCTTTAATGAATGCAAAACAAGTTAAAGTTCAGTCAAAATTAGCTATATTAATGCATTCACATCTCTTATCAATAAAGATGGTAACAATTTACATTAATGTTTCCTTTTGTAAAGGGTTCACAAAGGCTTTATACATTTAGCAGTTTGTAATTTGTACCAAATATTGAGCTATTTGTAATTCACATTATAAACACTTATTATGCAGGAAAAATAGACAATTATAGTGAGACTGAAGGGAAATGTATTTCTGGTTTTCTCATTTCTATCTCAGGACGTATGTTATATTTTCTTACTATGTTGCTTACCAGAAGCTACTCTGTATATTACCCATGATGCTTTCCAAAAATGAATGATGATTATCCACAGCAATGTTTTATATATATACATTTGGCCATCCACCTGTGCAGTACCTGTGCGCGAGCCAATCGTCTTGCGGGAGCGCCGGTGCAGTTATTTATTTGTACTGTAACTAATCCGTTGAACCAGGACAGCAATTAAAAACATGAACACTTGAAAAACATACTTGAAAATGTCACCTCATGGTTAGCTTAATTGTAAAATCAGTAAACACTATGTGAGATTAAAATCCTAACAACATAACAGTTGGACCAGCTGTGAGAAGGGGATTGCTTCCATTGCTCAGCTCTCCATTTTGAAGAACTTTATGATGGTATGATGGATTCAAGGTCACTGAGTTTTAAATGCTTCAAAAATTGTAATGCCCTTTTCTGTATTTTTATAGTAAGTGGATATTTCCTTAATTCTGCCATGCATGCATAGTTGTGTTACAGTGGATGTGTAGAATATTTTTTTTTTTTTACCAAATTCTGCATGTAGGGTCTCAACTGGATAATTGCCCCATTTGGTCAGTTGCCTAATTAAAATTTTTATTTAAATCACTGGACTATAAAAACATTCAGAAGAAGTTTCGGTGTCTATCCGAACAGCCTCATCAGTTGTAAAAACAGGAAGTAAATCGGGCAAATATATCCACAAAAGTCACATGATCAACAGACCTATTAAAGTCATTCCTATAATCTGCCACTTTTTCTTGCTGTCTTCTCAAACTCCCGCACAACTTTTAGGCTTTCCTCGCCAAATTGCTTAGCAATCTGTCAGTGTAGATTCATCACTAAACCATCCAGGTATTAAAGCATTAAAAAATAATAATAATACATTTTTATTTAAACCACTGGACTATAAAAAACTTCACAAGACATTTTGGTTTATCCACATCTATCCAAACACCTTCATCAATTGTAAAAACAGGATTTAACTCTGACAAATATATGACCTCTATAGGTTTTTTGATCGTGTGACGTTTGTGGATATATTTGCCAGAGTTACTTCCTGTAAAAACTGATGAAGGTGTTTGGACAGACACCAAAATGTCTTGTGTAGTTTTTTATAGTCCAGTGATTTTAATAAAAATAAAAAATTTTTGGAATGTTTTAACACCTGGATGATTTAGTGATGAATTTACACATACATTTGTTCAATTCTTGATTTGGATTTTTCAGTGTTCAGATGACAGATTCTAATATTTTCAACCAAATTCTAACAGGGATCTCAATTGGGCATCGTTGTTTTATGGCATGAAGGCTCTGCTTTTATCTTTCAGTTCATTCACTGAACGATTAAAGTTACCTGGGGATGTGATTTTCAAACCCAGGTAATTGCAGTGTGATGTGTGTTATAGTTACATGTAGAGCAATGCCAGGTACGGTGGCCCATTAGTGGACAGCACAACAAAATCTCCATATCACAACAAAATCATCCACATCGAAAACACAATTCCATTGTGTTGTGGCTTGTTTCTGTTGTGCAAATTTTGTCGCGTTGCAGTTTGATTCCATTGTATTGTGCTATTTTTTTTGTGTTGTGGTTTGTTTCTGTTTTTCTTTTTTTTTGTGCATAACTGGGCCACTGTCACCAGGAGCTGCAGACAAACAAAGACTAAACCTCAGAGCGATATTATAATACAAGAATCAAAAAAGGAAGAATGAACAAAACACAAAAGATATGCAGAATGAAAAATACAACAGATTGCATATATTAAAATAAAAATTTCTAAGCAGATGAACACAAACCTAAATGTGACAACGTCCATAAATACATTACGTATTATAATAATATGTAGATTATCATCATTAAAAATCTTTGATAGTCAATGTAAATAATACATTGTTATATAATTTGTGATGTGCACATTTGTGTCTTATTTTGCCCTTTTTTGTTATACACTGTTACATTTTGGAAATACAAAATGTCTACTTCACCAATGTCTGTGTGTACAGTAGTTGCCTGCTGTCTGTCATCAGAGCCTGAAATGTTACTTGGCGCCAGTGAGCATCCAATATAAAGCCACTTTCAAAAGTTACGCTGTTAGGACTGTTCCAACATGCTCTGTAGAGAAATTTGAATCTGACATATTGTTTACTTATTTTATGGGTAAACTGGTTAGTGAGGTTACAGACATTGCATTGCATTACTATGCTTTTAAAGAATTTTTATGTGTGTTCGCTTTGTTAGTTCAACACCACACAAATAAGTTACCAAACCGGGGCTCCCTTTTCATAGTTAACGTTTAGAACTCATTAATAAATGTTTGTTCACTTTACATTAAGGTTCACTTTCACTACTAAGGATTATAACTCAATAATAAATGGATCATAGGTGTCCATTTTACATTAAGGTTCACTTTCACAGGTTACTAATGTTTATAATTTAATAATAATTAATGTTTGGCAGGAATTGCATACATAGATACCTACATTTACATCAATATTATTTGAAGGAAATAAATTACAATTTTCAGATTAATCAGCATGTGGTTTTACCGTTGCCATGGGTTGTTTTTGAATTTCATATGTTAAAGTATTTTTATCTGAGGTTAAAAAGGACAGATATCTAAGCTATTATAGGTAACAAGCAAAAAGGTGGCAACACAGAAATGGTACGAAGAAGATCTGCCTATGAGAGAAGAGTGGTTTCAAGTAGTAGCAGAAGTCACAGAAATGAAACGTCTTTGAGAACAAATAGAGGAAATGGTCGACCTTTTCCTCAGTAGAAAAGATTTTTGTATTTGTTTGTATTTGAAAGCTTGCTTGAGTGTGTATGAATGTAATTTATTGTTAAAAGAATTTATGTAATGTATGGCGTTTTATTTTTATTTATTTATTTATTATTTCCTGTAGGTGTCACACATGGGCTGTTTGTTGTGTTGTTACACACTAGCACATTTCTAATATTCAAATCTGTAGGGTATGGTATATTGGTTTGTTTGGGTGGGCGATATGGCGAAAATGTCACAACTTTTTATTTTTTGGAAATATCCTAATTTTATCACAATTCTTTTTCATGTTGGTTTTATATTTTGCAAGCTGTTTGAGCATTACAGCCAAACTAATATCCCTATAATAAAGACAAAGCTTGTTACATTAAGATATCAAAATATGAAACCGTATGTTAGATATTTAGGACAAAGTGGGAGAAGATAAAAATCTTTGTCATTATGTTTTGTTATCTTTATGAAAAAAATAGAACAAAGATACACATTATAAATACAGATAATATACAAATAAAAACAAACTGTGAACCAAAGGCTTCAGTTTGTGTGCAGTGAATTTATTCAATTTCACAATTTGAGCTGAATTACTGAAATGAACTTTTCAACAACATTTTAATTTATTGAGATGCACCTGTATACATTGATTCCTATTAAATTAACTGTATTCAAGTTTTTCAGTCAATAGTACTTTTCTTTTTTTGTGTTTGGTGTTTTATTAAAGGGTTAGTTCACCGAAAAATCATAACTATGTTTTTAATAACTCACCCTCATGTCGTTCCTACGGTGGCCCAGTAATGCACAACACAACGACATTAAAAAAGCAAACATATGCTCACAACACAACGACATTAAGCCACAACACAAATACATTAAGCCACAACACAAATACATTAAGCCACAACACAACGAAATTCTCACAACACAACGAAATTAAGCCACAACACAACGAAATTAAGCCACAACACAAATACATTAAGCCACAACACAACGAAATTCTCACAACACAACGACATTAAGCCACAACACAAATACATTAAGCCACAACACAACGAAATTCTCACAACACAATGAAATTCTCACAACACAATGAAATTAAGCCACAACACAGCGAAATTAAGCCACAACACAACGAAATTCTCACAACACAACGAAATTAAGCCACAACACAATGGAAGTGCTCCCGACCACTAGGGGGCAGTGCTGAAAGTTAAACACCGATATTTCATCGAGACGTATGTGTAACTTAATATGTGTAATCGATTTGTTAATAAAAAACGTGTTTTCATTAAATGTTTTGATATCCTGAAAATCTTAATGTATCGATTCATGAATCGAGCAAAAAATAAATTGATAATATTTTCAATTTGGACCGTTTAGCTCTGCTCTTGTACACAATGTTTTTCCTCATGGGGGCTTATTTAAATCTGGTGCTGTGCGGGGAAACCATTGCTCTTTCCGTAGAGGCTTTCGAATTGACAAGAGGAGAAGATTTTTCATCTTACAAGAACTTCTCCTGATGACTGTAAATGAATTTCATCGCGCGGAGAAGGGCATTAAACGTTACATCAACAACTTTAGGGTGTGTATTGTTCTTTCGTCTTCTAGCAAATCTAGCTAATAAGGCTGGATAACGCTGCTGCACTGACTTGATCAGCTCAAAAATAGCAGGGCTAAGTTAGAGTTTAGCTTTAAACTCCGTCCGCCTCATCTTTTTATAACTCGTAAGAGATACTAGAACTCCCGGTAAGACTCCCGGTAATCCACGTTGAATTGCCTCGGTGGTTCTGATAGGTGTTTGTTGTGATATAAACTTCTTCACTTGATATAAAGTATTTTAAATACTGTTGCCATTTTTAGATTGCCATGTATCGTAATAAATCTTAAAGGACCGTTCACACCAAACGATAAAGATATTTAGATTTAAAAATCGTTCTCACTATTTAATAAAAGAGTCCACACCACAGCTATAATGATAAAGAAGAGAAACAATATCATTGGAATCACTTTAAGAACTATTTTTTTCCAGCTGATGAACGATTAAAAACATTGACAGCCAATCAGAATCCTGCTATAACGAGCTCGAGAATGTAAAGCAGCTGACAAGCGTGTGCACGCTTAGAATAAACAGATTATACCGTTCACTGCTGTGGACTCTATCGTTATCTTAATAGTTATCATTCATTGTGTGAACAGTCTGACAGTTATTGTTATATTTTCAAATTATATTATCTGTAACCTGGAGCTTGAATTAATTGTTCACATTTATATAACAGTTTTCCAGGGATCCCCAACACAGGCATGATAAAGCTATTCAGTAAAAAGCAAAAAAGATCAGAAATGGTTAAGAGAGATAGGGACATCCTTTGAAATATTACTGATCTCTTTACAGTCTATTGGCATGTTTGTAACATTATATAAAATATTAATTATTTGTCATAATTTATTTTAAATATAGAGTAATTTACAATGTAATAATTTAAAATGCAACTGAAAGTAATTCCAAATGTATCTGAAATCAATTAAATATGTAAACCAATGTTATTATCTAAACAGATTGTTTTAACGGACTCCCATCCATACTGTTGCAGCACTGTAGCAGACAGCACACTATTCAGAAGTGAGAATCAGTGCAGTTCCTCCTGTACAGAGCTGCACTGAAGGGAGTAGAGCTGGCACAAACCTAGAACAATGGTAAGTAAGAGAATTATCAAATTCTTTATTGTATGACATAATTAATAAACTTTGATTAATAATATTAACACGCCCCATTGGTATGCCTAGAGAGTCAAGCCAGGTCCTGTCAGTGGGATGGTGGTCCTGTTTTCAAGAGAGGAAACTCGCTGAGTGGTTAAGGTAGGAGGAAAGTGTCTAATATTGATACATCATCTTTTCATATCTTGCTTTTATTCATAATGTATAACATGCCTATTTGATTAGCCCTAACAGAAAAAAAGACAAAAACACAATCATAATGATTATGGCTCTATTCATTATGCATGCAACTTGTAATGATGGTGGAAATTTTTTATTTTTCTTAATGGTCAATTTACACTATACCTTTGTTTTTCATCTCAGGAGAATGTTTACAGTGATGTCACCAGTGATCTGCCTCACCTATCAGTCCTCCAAGTGGCAGAAGTGTTATAAATATAGTAGTGTTATAAAAATATAGTAACACACCATTACACTGTCATAGTTATTAGTATTTGTATTTAACATAACTAATAAAACTGTATCAAAGTTTAAAAAATTTAATTGTGGATATTTACATGTTTACACTACACTGGTGAGCAAGAAATTTACATTTTATATTGTAGTCTGTACAAATAAAACCAAACGAATCCATCCCAAGTTTTTTGTGTAAGGCCAGATCTCTCTGTGGAAGATCGACTGAAAGGTGGACCATGAAGAGGAGGAACTCATCGAAGGGCTGCAGAGACTGACACTGTCAAAATAAATGTTAAATAATTATGATACATGCATGTAACGTGTGCATTAAAAAGTGAAAATAAATATAACATCTTCTTTCTCTGTCACAAACAATACAATATCAATATTTACCATTGCATTGCTTGTTATTCCAACTTCTCTCCTCGCTTTAGCTGTCCTTGCTCTGGTCACACGAACCATGTGGAATGCAGGTTCAATAACTCTCCAAAAGGCCATTAAATGGATCTACTTCTCAAATCTAGATTGGATGAGACATGTTTTCAGAAAATACACACCAAACAAGGTAAAAAGTTTGTTTGCCTACACTGAACCTGAAGGATACTTAAAAATGTATAATGTATTGACATACAAGTGGAAAAAAGGTAGGTCTGTAAAAAGATTTTAGCTGGGGTTTTAGCTTATTCTCCCTCGTGTCATTCTAAACTGTTCTGAATTTATTCTGTAGGGTCTATCTAGATGGCTGACTGACGGTAACATTATTTACAACATTTCTGTATGCCAATGAACAAAGCAAGCCATATGGGTTTACAGCGACATAATGTTGAGTATATGATGACAGCTTTATTTTTTTTATTTTTGGGTTAATCATCTAACACGTATTGCCTTGATCCACGGAAGAGGTTTTTAAACAAACAGGCAACCACAGCGACAAAAAATAAAAAATTCACAATAGGCCTACATTGTGCTCGTTAATATAGTAATAAAGGTTTAGATATTACCTAGTGTAGATTTGCATGCTGTTGTCATTCTTGAAGAGGCGCCTGCAGACTGAAGTATCAGAAGTGATGTTGAAATCCTTACATCTTACATTACTAATTTGAATCCACTTATTTCGAGTTTCTACATCCAGGGGAGAAGTGTGAAAAACCTTTGAGGAGCCTCACAAAACGGGTCACAGCAATAGCTGTGTAAACCACCCTCACAGATGTTTATGGAACTCTTCATTAAATAATTATATTGCTGTGGTATACTTAATTTGTCGTATTATAGCAAAATGTATAAATATTATTTAATATTCATTGTTTATGGATAAAAGTTTGCAGCTGGTAATGCACTCTTTTATTCGCCCTGAGATTTCACAGGAAATATGTAGTCTATTGCCCGTTTCTGCAGACCAACTGCCCCCTAGTGGTCGGGAGCATTTCCATTGTGTTGTGGCTTAATGTATTTGTGTTGTGAGAATTTCGTTGTGTTGTGAGAATTTTGTTGTGTTGTGGCTTAATTTCGTTGTGTTGTGAAAATTTCGTTGTGTTGTGGGCTAATGTCTTTGTGTTGTGGCTTAATGTATTTGTGTTGTGGCTTAATGTCGTTGTCTTGTGAGCTTATGTTTGCTTTTTTAATGTCGTTGTGTTGTGCATTACTGGGCCACCGTACGTTCCAAACCCGTGAGACCTCAGTTTATCTTTGGAACACTGTTTAAGATATTTTAGATTTAGTCCGAGAGCTTTTCCAAAAATAGCAAAAACTATGACTTTATTCAGCATTGTCTTCTCTTCCGTGTCTGTTGTGAAAGAGTTCAAAACAAAGCAGTTTGTGATATCCGGTTTGCGAACGAATCATTCGATGTAACCGGATCTTTTTGAACCAGTTCACCAAATCGAACTGAATCGTTTTAAACGGTTCGCGTCTCCAATACGTATTAATCCACAAATGACTTAATATGTTAACTTTTTTAATGTGGCTGACACTCCCGCTGAGTTAAAACAAACCAATATCCCAGAGTAATTAATGTACTCAAACAGTACACTGACTGAACTGCTTTGAAGAGAGAACTGAAGATGAACACCGAGCCGAGCCAGATAATGAACAAAAGATTGACTCATTGGTTTTCAGATCACCAGTAGTTCTTTCGGACAGTTGGATTCAATAAACCGGTTGAAGAAAACGATGCACCAGTTCTTTTGCGCTCAACGTAATGGCGTCATTGGCGATGATTGCCCTTCATTCAAGCCTTCGGTTTACCTGGGCTCATAACATTAGCACACAATCAGTTCAGAATAAATCACCAAAAGAATCAGTTTGGTTCAGACGCTCTGTGTGTCAGTCTGCTTCACGCTGAATCACACATGCGCAGTATCATCAGCTCCTCTCAAATCAGACGCGTCTGACATAAACGGTTCTTGACTCATGAATGAGTCAGTCTTTCGTTCATTATCTGGCTCGGCTCGGTGTTCATCTTCAGTTCTCTCTTCACATCAGTTCAGTCAGTTTACTGTTTGAGTAAATGAATTACTCCGGGATATTGGTTTGTTTGAACTCAGAGGGAGTGTCAGCCACATTAAAAAAGTTAACAGCTTAAGTCATTTGTGGATTAATGCGTATTGGAGACGCGAACAGTTTTAAAACTATTCAGTTCGATTTGGTGAACTGGTTCAAAAAGATCCAGTTACATCGAATGATTCGTTCGCGAACCTGATATCACAAACTGTTTTGTTTTGAACTCTCTCACAACAGACACGGAAGAGAAGACAATGCTAAATAAAGTTGTAGTTTTTGCTGTTTTTGGACCAAAATGTATTTTCGATGCTTCAAAAAATTCTAACTGACCCTCTGATGTCACTGTGTACTTTGATGATGTTTTTCTTACCTTTCTGGACATGGACAATATACCGTACACACAGTTTCAATAGAGGGACAGAGCTCTCGGACTAAATCTAAAACATCTTAAACAGTGTTCCAAAGATAAATGGAGGTCTCACGGGTTTGGAACGACATGAGGGTGAGTTATTAATAACATAATTATGATTTTTCGATGAACTAACCCCTTAACACTAAACTGCTAAACATAAACTTTTTTTTGCCTTACAGCCAAAGTCAATGTGGACCAGCAACTGTTTGGTTATCCAGATTCTTTAAAATATCTTATTTTGTGATAGATTATATTATGTGAGTAAATAAACAATTTTTATTACATTTTATGGTGAACTATCCCTTTAATTACAGTCGTGCAGCATGTAGCCTACTGTCCCTTTAAGACATGCACCGCATCTAATATACAGACATGCATCTTTTTCTTTCATTTGTTTACTTTCATTTTAGACATAACCAACTGAGGCTATACATGAGCCTTGTGTGTTTTGACAGTATTAACACAAAACATAACTTAGTTCAGTAATAAGGCACAGTTTGAAGGGCTTTTTCTTTCATTTTTAAGTGCATGCTTTGAGTGTGCTCAGAAAAACTGCATGTCAGAACAGCACACAAATGAAACTTTTTAATAAACAGTAAGGCTTTAAAGCAAATGTAAAAAATAAATAAACAGATACCAGAACTACAGCTGATAGAATGTGCGCTGCAGCAAAATACAACAATATTTCTTCAAAAGAAGATCATGAAGACATTTTTATTGTCTACCATCAATAATCTTCATATAGCACACGTCTACCCTCAGCAGAAATCGTGGACAGACCAGACAAGACCACAAGGGCACTTTAGCGGCGGACCTCAATGGGGCAGGGGCCTTGTACAGTCTTGGCAGGGGCTCAAGCCCCACCAAATACAATACAATACAAAATAGCTTTTCAATTGCATGTATATGAAAAACCGCCCATCCCTGCAGGAATTCAGCAGTCTAATGGAGGTTGATACCTTAAAATTGTCAGATTAAATGTTTATATGCAAAATACATAAGATTTTTTTATTAAATAAAATAGTATTTTGTATTTAAAAAACATGCATTTTAAATACTGCCCACTCTTGGTGTGTTTATGCCTTCCTATTGTTGATTACCTTATGTCAATTATTAAAGACAATTTACCCTCATTTTCTTCAACTTCATGCATTTCTCCCACACCACACAGTAACGGTAGGTTTTTCTTTGTGCCTTACAAAAAAAAAAAAAAAACTTTCCAGAAATCACAAGAGTGTCTATAATTAAACAGTAAATAAACTGTAAGAGTAGACAAAGAATGAATAAATGTGGTAGCCTACTGTATATATAGAAAAAATGCTAAATGGATAAACGGGCCAGAATTCGAATCAGAAGTCAAAGAAGAAGATTGGAGGACACTGTTGAGGATGTGACAGTAAAACTCTTAACCTCAGACCAGCATTTAGGAGGTGGTAATTGTAAATTATTGGCTATCTGACAGGATTAATCATATGTTTTGGAGAAAGAGCCAAGATAACAAGCAACTTTTTTGAGAGGAGCCTTAGTCAGTTTAATTTCCTGGGTTGAGAACTACTCCTGATATACTGGAAAATCAGACCAGCGAGCATCATGGCTGGTTGCAGATGAATGTATGCCATGTCCAAAATTGCTTACCATTTCAAAACCATAATAAAACAATAAACCACTGCCGGGGCATTTTAAGACTTTCATGTCCTTATAGCCCACTGGAATGTTTGAGTCCTGTTTTAGGATTCTTGAGGGAAATCTGCCAGTCGATCGTCTATCCTTTACTAGCTAGCTACATAAGTATTATGTGGCTCGTAAACTACTTAATATAAAGAATCTCTAAAAGATTCTTCCATTCATCTAATTCTCCTAGAGGGCCACTATCCTGCAGTGTTTAGCTCAAAACCTAATTAAACACATCCAGAATAGCTTAGGGTTTTCAGTATTACTAGAAACTTTACAAATATTGCACCGTTTTCTCTGCCATTTGCCCTGTGCCACCCGCCATTTAACGATGGCGCGACCTTAGGACACCATAAAATCTGGCTTTTAGATTTAGCTTTGCTTTTGCTATCAGTCATGCCAGCTGATAGCAAGCTTAGTATGCTTTTAGCTTTTTTTTATAGCTTTAGCTTTTAGCCATGCTGTTAGTCATCACTGTTCTTTGAGCGCGGTTCCAGCGTGCTCCGTCCTGCATGCCTGCTGCTACTTAGCCACGATGAGAAGAAAAACCACCTAGTCTCGCCAAACTTTACTTCTTTTCCTTTCCGTTTGATAGTTTCATGTTCTGAGTTAAGTTTTGTAATGTCGAGACTCCGACGTCCGACCTCGAGTCGAGTGCCCGTTCAACTTCAACCAGCCCACGCAACTCACAACTTCAGCCAACGCCCAACCACAGGTTTCCCACTGAACTTCCAGACAATCAGCGACATCAGGAAACCCCCTTTCAACGACAACAAAGGGAACACGGGCAATGTACCTCTAGACTCTGACCTTTACTGGTGTATCTAATATATTTTAACCTCATTGAGGAACTCAATGCGAGGGTTAATTAAGTGATTGATGGTTGTTCATGTCTATGCAATTTAATGTATTGTTGTAAACTTGGGATTCCACATTTCCATTCTCTTAAACTCATCTTTCCCTAACTTTCGATCTTCCTGCAACTTGTGTGAATGTGTGAGTACGTGCGTTTGTGTGTTAGATTAGTTTATATGTCTTAGATTTATCTAATAAAGCCTTATTCATATTGAAAAGAGAAGTGTCTTGTGTTTTGTGCTTACAAGTTAATGCCTTAAACTGCCGATCTTGTTACTGTGCTAATTGATAGTGTTTTCGCTATACTTTGGATATTAATATCCAGCGCAGATTTGATGTTAAATGGCTCGTTCAGTGAATCGCAGGGCGTCTCAGTGATCAGCCGTGAAACAGTGATTCTGTTCAAATTCCCTTTAAAATCTTAAATGATTCCCTTTGAGCTAAATTGACCTGTTTCCCTTACACCACTGATGATTCAAACACGAGGTTTGAGCAGTGTAGAGTAGAGCTTGTTATTTATCTTTTCTCCAATTACTAATGGTTGTATGTTTACATGGTGCAATACACAACGCAATCTGTAAAAAGACAGTATTAGTCATTATAATCAATAATATGTCCCCACTGGATGCAACAAATGTTTCTTTATAATGGGTTTTATTGTTTTTGTCTTGTTGCACTGGGACATGGCATCACAATATGGAGCATAACATTTCTGTCACACATTTGAATTCGGCCGATCACAAGGCACTGGATAGCTGGCCAATCAGCATGCACCTGTCACGCTGTCTGGTCTCTGTTTCCCTGGGTGTCCACTAGTGGTCTCACTTTCCCATAGGCACCTCACCGTAGGCACTACAATTCCCATTAGCCTTGTCCCTTCATCACAGTAATTGCACTCCTGTTAATTGCACTCAGGTGTCTTCACTTGTTAGTCATTATCCTCCCTATATTAACCAGTCCTTTTCTGTTTGTCTGCATGGAGTCCTTACTTTCCATCACCGGGTTTCCTCGTGTTCCTAGTTTTCTAGTTCCTGTTCTTGATCCTGTTTGTTTGTTTATTTATTTGTTTGTTTCTGTTTTGGACTGATGTTTGGTTACGACCCCGGCTTGTTTTGACTCTGATTTTAGATTGCCCAATAAATCTCACACTGCACTTGGATCTCAAGTCTCCTGTGTACCCGAACGTGACAGCACCTCGCTTTTCAGAGCAATGAGCTTTGTAAAAATCAACATGTTTCAAAAAGGCAAGGCATAGAGGAGCAACAATAATGTACATTTTGAGGAATATATATATATATATATATATATATATATATATATATATATACAGTATATATTTACCTAAAATGCATAAACATTGCATTACACCAAATACAAAAGATAATGTCCATTTAGCAACGTCATATGACCTCTTTAAGATATCAAGGTCTTAGGACGTTAGGACCTTCAACCCATTCCAAGGGTTCCTCCAATAGTGGGCAGTCAGGCAACGTACAGAAAGTAAACGACGCTGAGGGAAGTTAAATAGTGATGGGCATTTCGGCTCTTTTTCGTTAGCCGGCTCTTTTGACTCAGCTCACTGAAAAGAGCCGGCTCTTTTGGCTCACAAACGGCTCTTTAAAAAACAATAAGGTTTTGACTATGATAGGTGTGAAATAACAATTCTAATTAAATTATTAAATGAAATCATACTCACAATTTCTTTAAAAATGCATTGATTTGTTATGAAAAAAGAATACTATTAAACATTTGCATTTAAATTACAACTTTTGAATGTATAGAAACAACAACATTACAAAACAAATACAATCTGAATCTGAACAACATAATAGAACCCATATTAAAGAACTATCTCACTAGTTATGTTTTGTATAACTAGCATGAACACACACACACACACAATGCTGATCATATTTTTATTTTATGAGAGATTTGCATTCAGAAATGCAAGCTGCCTTACTTTCGAGGGGCTGATGATCATTAAAATGATTCCAAATGCTGCTGTGCTTCCGACTAATTTTTCTGCTTTTGTTTTCAAAAGCTGTTGTGTTTTTCCTCTCCTCTCCTCCGAGTTTGACACTGGGTGCTTCTCAATATCCCTCCTCGTCTCCTCGCTCCTCCATCCTCCATCCTATGACCCGGAAACCGATTGAGCACATTCATCTTGAAGGACATCTCAATTCTCTAATTGCACCACGAGGAGATGAGGATCGAGGAGGGGGAAAGCTTCATGAGCAGCGATGAGCGAGGATACACAGGTGTATCCTATGCGGAAGTCTTTTATCGACTTAACGTGACACACTTATAAATTCTCCTCCCCCTTCACATCTGTTGTAATAATTTTTATTTATATTTTACCTTTTCACTTCAAATAAACCATGCATGTTATATATTTCAAACAGGGCATCTTTCTTTATTGATATTTATTATGAATGTCTTAATTAACAATCTTTAACAACATAAGGGCATATCCCTTTAATCACAGCTGATGACACTTTGAAGTAACGCTGAAGGGAGTGAGGATAAATCATTTCACTTGATTCAAGTCCTCCATCCTCACGTCTTTTCCTTGCGTCCTTCCCTCGCATCTTGAAGAGGTTGAGCTAAGACACGAGGAAAAGAAGCGAGGAAAGTAAACGAGGATGCAAAAATAAGAATTGAGAAGCACCCAATGTGTGTGTGTGATGGCTCGGCCCCTCCCTCATGCCGTATAATTGGTTGACACTTTGTGTATGATTGACAGGAACAGAATGTGAGGCTGATCAGACAGTCAAAATATAATATTTTTTTGTTATTTGAATTAGTCAATTATTTTAAATAAAATAAAATGCATCCATTATTTCATTATTACATAGAGATTTAAGTTCTATAGGCTATTTTTTTTTTAAATAGAGTCGGCTCTTCAGATATGCGAGCCAGCTCCCGTCGTTCACCTACAAGAGCCGGCTCTTAGAGTCGGCTCATTCGCGAACGACCCATCACTAAAAGAGTGAAGTGCATTAAAAAAGGACTGGCACGCAGCCCAACTCATGCAGTTCATCACTATGAAAGAAAAGAGGCATCATTTGTGTAGTAAAAATGTTTTGCTTAGAAATTATTAAACCAGAAAAGCTAAATCTGTGAATATCTTTGGAACTGTGAAGATTGCTTGTGTTGCAAGATACAGTTTTCTAATGATCAGTGTCTGTTTAAGAAGCATCTCATGGGCAGACGCAATGGATGCAAAGTTATGAATATATACAGCTGCATCTCAATAAATTAGAATGTCATGGAAAAGTTATTTTCCAAGGTTCTCGGCACCAAGGTTCTCATTTATTAAATAAATTCAGTGCACACAGACTGAAATAGTTTAAGTCTTTGGTTCTTTTAATTGTGATGATTTTTGCTCACATTTAACAAAAAACATTATCTCAACAAATTAGAATATGGTGACATTCCAATCAGCCAATCAACTCAATACATCTGCAGAGGTTTCCTGAGACTTCACAATTGTCTCTCAGATTGGTTCACTAGGCTACACAATCATGGGGAAGACTACTGATCTAACTGTTGTCCAGAAGACAATCATTGACACCCTTCACAAGGAGGGTAAGCAACAAACATTCATTGCCAAAGAAGCCGGCTGTTCATAGAGTGCTATATCCAAGCATGTTAACAGAAAGTTGAGTGGAAGGAAAAAGTATGGAAGAAAAAGATGCACAACCAACCGAGAGAACCGCAGTCTTATGAGGATTGTCGAGCAACATAGATTCAAGAATTTGAGTGAACTTCACAAGGAATGGACTGAGGCAGGGGTCAAGTCATCAAGAGCCACCACATGTAAGCCCCTTTCACACTGCACATCGGACCCGGCATATTGCCGGAACATTGCCGGGTCGCCTTCTGTGTGAAAGCAACCACGTCCCGGGATTGATTCCGGCAATGAACCCCGGTCGGGGACCTAGTAACATTGCCGGGTTCAGTCCTGGGACGAGCGCTGTGTGAACAAAAGCCAGATCTAATGCCGTGTCGAAGTGATTACACGTGTTATCGCACAACTCTTTTACCGGCTGTTTTGAAGAAAGATCAACGTTCGCGACAAAAAAATATGTGCAAACTGTAATAAAGCAGAGATCAGTTAGTTCCTTACTTTCCCCACTGATGCCGAGATCGTTTGCTTGCTTCAGTGAAAGTATAACATGCCTAGCGTTTCCGACTCGTACATTAAATGTCACGCCCTGATGTCACGTGTCGTAACGGGATCTTTACGGGTTGTGTGTGAAAGCCCGCATATATCCTGGGTAATCACTGGCAGTGTGAAAGTGCAAAATCTAGCGACCCGGGAACAATTGCCGGAACACTTTACCCGTGTATTTGCCGGAATGGCAGTGTGAAAGGGGCTATAGACATGTCAAGGAATTTGCTGTACCACAGACAAAGTCAGAGGCCTCTTACCTGGGCTAAGGAAAAGAATGAGAACAAGTTTTGTATTTCATTTGGAAACCAAGGTCCTAGAGTCTTGAGGAAGGGTGGAGAAGCTCATAGCCTAAGTTGGCTGAAGTCCAGAGTTAAGTTTCCACAGTCTGTGATGATTTGGGGTGCAATGTCATCTGCTGGTGTTAGTCCATTGTGTTTTTTGAAAACCAAAGTCACTGCACCAAGAACTTTTGGAGCACTTCATACTTCCTTCTGCTGACCAGCTTTTTGAAGATGCTGATTTCATTTTCCAGCAGGATTTGGCACCTGCCAACACTGCCAAAAGCACCAAAAGTCGGTTAAATGACCACGGTGTTGCTGTGCTTGACTGGCCAGCAAACTTACCAGACCTGAAACGAATAGAAAATCTATGTGTTATTGTCAAGAGGTAAATGAGAAACAAGAGACCAAAAAATGCAGATGAGCTGAAGGCCACTGTCCAAAGAAACCTGGGCTTCCATACCACCTCGGCAGTACCACAAAATGATCATCTCCATGCCACGCCAAAATGAGGCAGTAATTAAAGCAAAAGGAGCCCTTACCAAGTATTGAGTACATGTACAGTAAATGAACATACTTTCCAGAAGGCCAACCATTCACTAATTATTCTTTTTGTTTTTATTATGGTCTTACAAAGTATTCCAGTTTGTTGAGATAGTGAATTGGTAGTGAGTTGAATTACTAAAATAAATGAACTTTTCCACAAAATTCAAATTTATTGAGATGCACCTGTACATTAAAGGTATGAATATATACAACATTAAAAATGTTACTTTCATGGATTATATTTCTATGCTAGACCCTGTGGAAATGTTGTTGTCTACCAAGAATATAAATTAAAAGCTGTAGAATACTTAATTTATGTGTTTTCATGTCTGTAAATGTTGCTACAAAAATTAAGATGCACTATAGCCTAATAATTAATCAATGTATTTAAAGTGTTAGTTCACCCCCAAAAATATTTTGATCTTTAAAGTTTAAGTCTTTAAAGTTTTAAAAATGGTCTTTGATCTTTCAAGCTGTTTAATGACACTGGGTTTTGCAGTGTATCAATCCAAAAGAAGTCAAATAAGAAGTGCCCATCCATAAAAAAACAAGTGTCTCACGCAGCTCCGGGGGGTGGGGGTGGTGTTTGAACAAAGTGAATCAATGCATTTTTGTAAGAAAAATATGCATATTCAAAATGTTATAATCACTTTAATGTAGCTTGCACCAACAGTTTTACACGGAAGCAGCCCCGGATGAATTACGTTTGAAGTCTCTTGAAAACCAATGTTTGTTAATTATAGCTTCGGCACATGACCAGCATTTATGTTGCATCTTGTCTTGTTTTTGTCACACGATAAAGGTTTGTTGATGACGATATTTAGTCATAATTTTCATAAAAAATAATTAAAATGTAAAAATTATATAGACTGCAACAATTAACATTTTGTCAGAACCTCTTGTAGACAAGCTCTTTTATTTAGATATCTGTAGTAGGATCATGATCTCTCTTTGATACCAAAAAATTAAATAATAAAATGATAATAATAAATTGTGATAAATTTATCCAGAATTCTGCAACCTACTCCTATGCTTGACTGACTGTTTCTACCATGGCATTCAGTGACAGGGCAAATACTAACCCCCTACTTCCCCCATACATTTTTACAATGTATCTATATAGGCTATTATATAGTGCAACAATAATTAAATACATTTTATGCATTTAGCAAACACTTTTATCCAAAGCAACTTATATTGCATTCAGGCTAACAATTTTCTACTAACATGTGTTCCCTGGGATTCAAACCCCCAACCTTGCACCTGCTAAAGCAATGTTCTACTACCTGAGCTACAGGAACACTATCACTATAAATAAAATTGTTTATAGCAATTTTAATACAATTAAGCTCAAGTGTCAAGCTTCAATATCAAACTACAAGTAGACACCGAAAGATCACTAAACCTACTGCCTTGGACTGACTGTAAAGGCTTAAAAACACATTCAGGCTTCGGCAGCATCCATTATAAAACACTTGTGAAACACTGAAAATAATAATTCTGGAGGTGGCTCTAAGCAATCTCTAATAAAATCGGTCAGGTTTTCTTTGTAGCTGTTTTGAACTTAGGCTACTGTTTGAAAGCATTTGTTTACTGGATCCTTGAACTAAAAATTTTACAGGTTTAAAAAAAATTCAGATTACACAAAAACTTGCTTCTTTTAATTTTTAAGGTATTGTTTTTGTTATAATGTACAGATTCAAAATAGGAGTCAATAATTAAATATAATTTTATCACTCTTCCCACCTACCTGTCATGCACTCAAGCCTTTGACCGACCTGGCTTGCATTCATGTGACTTGCCAAGAGGAGAGGCGGGGACAGGCACAATCATCAATCAAATTGAAAGGAAATCCTGTGCAGCCTGACTGCATCTCTTTCTTTACTGTATATATAAAGGGAAAACTTGCATTTATTCACATGTGATTTCATTAGCTAGTCATGGTGAACTGTCATGATTTTGACTAATGCAGGACGCTACTGAATGATGCACATCAGAGGTGATTTAGAAGTTGGTATATGCGAAGCCGACTGATAAAGAAGTGGGTATACACCTCTACACCACTGTTCATACCCATGTCATTACACATAGTGTCCTCATAAACCACATAAACATGCGCACACACACAATCACACAAACAAGCACAAAAAAATCACTTCATACTATTAAGTGGCTGTGTTATGAACAGTGTTGGGCAAATCATGTAACTGTTTTGATTACTTTATTTCAAAAGTAATTAGTAATTAGTTACATTACTAGTTACATTACTTTTTTCTTCATGCAATTTATATAATCCCAGCATACACTCTCCCAGTAAATAGTTGTTATCAAAGCATCAGCATTCACATAACACTGTTATTTTTAACTAAAGCGGCTGCTGCATTCATGGTTTGGCATGACAAAATGCCAGCAAAGAGCGCTGCATTTAAAATCTATAAAAGACATCTCAGTTCATTGCAATCTCACAAATCTTTTATAACACTATAAATATATGCATAATGAATTTTTCATAAAATAATTAAATATGATTTTATCACTCTGCCCACCTACCTGTCATGCACTCAAGCCTTTGACTGACTTGGCTTGCATTCATGTGATTTGCCAAGAGGAGAGGCGGGGACGGGCAAAATCATCAATCAAATTGAAAGGAAATCCTGTGCAGCCTGACTGCATCACTTTTTTTACTGTATATATAAAGGGAAAACGTGCATTTATTCACATGTGATTTCATTAGCTAGTCATGGTGAACTGTCATGATTTTGACTAATGCAGGACGCTACTGAATGATGCACATCAGGGGTGATTTAGAAGTTGGTATATGCGAAGCCGACTGATAAAGAAGTGGGTATACACCACTACACCACTGTTCATACCCATGTCATTACACATAGTGTCCTCATAAACCACATAAACATGCGCACACACACAATCACACAAACAAGCAATCACACAACAATCACAAAAACATGCACAAAAAAATCACTTCATACAATTAAGTGGCTGTGTTATGACAGTGTTGGGCAAATCATGTAACTGTTTTGATTACTTTATTTCGAAAGTAATTAGTAATTAGTTACATTACTAGTTACATTACTTTTTTCTTCATGCAATTTATGAAATCCCAGCATACACTCTCCCGGTAAATAGTTGTTATTAAAGCATCAACATTCACATAACACTGTTATTTTTAACTAAAGCGGCTGCTGCATGCATGGTTTGGCATGACAAAATGCACAGGCAAAGAGCGCTGCATTTAAAATCTATAAAAGACATCTCAGTTCATTGCAATCTCACAAATCTTTTATAACACAATAAATATATGCATAATGTATTTTTCATAATGTCTATAATTTGTATGCAAATTTCAGCACTGCATTGCTGCAAACATGTTTTATATCCTAAATTGAAACTCTGCACGTTTGCACCTGTTAATCGTTTATATTTTATATTAGCTCATGTTGCTTTTGTGCAAGAGATAAATACAAATGCATTTGTTTTAGATGATTTTTAAAGATTTCTATTTTGCGGGAGTCCTGTGAATAATTGTATTCTCCAGCATCACGCTGAGCTGATTTCTAATCCATTGGCACTTGACTCGACAGTGCGTGTGCTACATCCATTTTACAAACTCTAGATTATAAAATACTGCATTCTGTCAGAAATGTAATGTGGCAGTAATGTATAGAGACTGTAACATGAAGTCGGAGACGTTCTGATCCATATGCAGTATGTTTAAGTGAAAGTGACGTGACATTCAGCCAAGTATGGTGACCCATACTCAGAATTCGTGCTCTGCATTTAACCCATCCGAAGTGCGCACACACAGAGCAGTGAACACACACACTGTGAACACACACCCGGAGCAGTGGGCAGCCATTTATGCTGCGGCGCCCGGGGAGCAGTTGGGGGTTCAATGCCTTGGTCAAGGGCACCTAAGTCGTGGTATTGAAGGTGGAGAGAGAACTGTACATGCACTTCCCCCACCCACAATTCCTGCCAGCCCGAGACTCGAACTCACAACCCTTCGATTGCGAGTCCGACTCTCTAACCATTAGGCCACGACTTCCCCTGACTTTAATAAGAATGGTCAGACAGGCAGCAATCAGAGCACAGCGTCAAGTATGTCAGGGATATTCAGAATCAGTAACAGTAACAAGCAGAGGTCGGGGCAGGCAGCGGAGAATCAAAGGCGGTATACACAATCCAAGATCAAACATGGAAGGAACAAACACAGGGGAAACACTCAGAAATGCCAGACAAAACTAAACAAGACTTCGCACTTAATGAGAGTCCAAACACAGTTTATTTAGGGGAGTGGTAATGAGGAACACCTGATGGTTATTAGCCCTAAGCACGGGATTATGGGAAATGGAGTTGAGAATGAAAATACAAGAATGCCAGAGTCCTGAGTGGAGTGCCCTCTATTGGAGTTCATGGGCACGCCAGCTGATGATCGTGACATACAACCTCATTTCCTGTATGACATCAAAGCTGTCAACTTTACACTGACATAAACTTGTAAAAATACATTCTATGGCCGCAACACATGAGCAGAGCAGCAGAAAAACTGCAACAGCAGGTGTACAGAGATTTCACACTTCTGTGACACTAAAAAAAAGTTGTGAGAATTCAGAAAATACCTCTAATTTACTAGTATGAGATTAAATTTGATAGTGGTAATAAATTGTGCAACTGCTACAATTATTATAAACGTTTTTTTTTGTCAAGATGTTTATATTGGGTCTGCATTGCAGTGGGACTATTACAATAAATTGTAATTTCACAAAAGCAAACCCTAAAGTGGGACATCTCTACACCCGGAAAATACCATTTGTTCACATACCCATCAATCTCAGTCACATTTACCTGCTTTAAACGTAAACCTGCTCGCTGCTTTTTATACTTAAACTGTTCTGGGCATGCTTTTTTAGTGGGGGGTTGGGGGTGCTTGTAGAAGTGGGTATACTGGGTATTAATAACATTTTGTTAGAACCTCTAATAAAGTAAATGCAGTTTTGTCTAGTTGTCTGTTCAGAATAGTGGGAGAATTTTGATCTCTGTTTGAAACAAATAAAAAAATAATGTTATTCAATCATTTCAGACGTGAAGGGGCAGAAGTGTCAAATATAATAACTTTGTTTCTAATTGACAGATGTATTATTATTGTTATTATTATTATTATTATTATTTTTATTATTATTATTATTATTATTATTATTATTATTATTATTATTATTATTATTATCTCTTAATTGTAATAGTTTGATAAATCAAATATACTAATGGACACTTACCAATTTTCTTCTCCATATTTTCCTAATGACAATTTTATGATTTGTTCATATACTACATTTTTTTCCATTTTTTTAAATTTATTTATGTATTTTTTTATTTTTTTTATCACAGAGTAAGGCAGATGATATATTTTATAGTATTATAACCAGCTATAATAAATGCTATGTCAATTAGCACTGCATAAGTATATATATTTTATATTACCTGGACATGACTTGAAAAACACACATAAACAATATTGTCGCAAATGTGTGTCTTCAACATAGACACAGTAGAGAAAGCTTTGGCTACAGTGATAGCTGGATACCTTTTTCCACATTAGGGATTTCCTGGAACTTCATAATTACTTCTACATTTCAGTTTTGGACTTTCTGCTCCAGAGCACCCTCTGACTTCGAGTATGAATGAAACAAACAGTGCATGAGAGTGTTTGGGTCTCAGTCCTGATCAGATCACTTTCGTTTTTACTAGAGAATATTGAAAACATTTCATACACATGCTTGAGAAAAATGTCTCCAAAGAAGTGTGTTTTTGTATGTGAGGGAAAGATAACCTTATTCAGCTTCCCAAAGAACCCAGTATCACGTGAACAGTGAATGTAGTTAGTTTTATCAGGGGTGTGTTAGTTTGTTCCCCTCATTTCAGTGACAAATGTTTTATAAACAAGGCACATTATGCTGGATTTGCACATTGTTTGATACTGAAAGATAGAGCAGTCCCATTGATGAGTGGGAACAAGAGGATATGAGTAAAACTGCATACAATTTTTGTGTTTTGTTGGGATTCGGTGTGTAAGTGCTCATGACTCTTTAGCTCCGCCCACAGCACTCCTTCAGGAGCTCAGGTGTTTTTGAAGAGAAGCGTAAAGCTGTATCTTTCTTTTTGATGAAGCTAAAGTCTCTGTGGAGATATGAAGTATGCAATACTACTTTATAGGTACTCAATATTAACATTTGATTGGCCAAACGGTGTGTGTGTGTGTTGTGTCCCCTTAAAAAGCACTTTAAAATAAAAATATATGGTCACTGTCTAAATACCATATTTGTCACAACTTGGTTATTAAATGCACACAAAGATGAGGTTTCAAAAGACTTTAATGATCCACACTGAAGAAAATCCAAACAAAGCAGGTAAATTAAACACAACAAAAAAACATTGACAAGGCCAGACAAACACAACTGAAGCCTAACTCAATCAAATCATGACAACTAAATACTGGCTGGAACTAGAACAAAGGAAAAAAGAAAACCTGAATAGAAACAAATTAAAAGTCCATAAAAAAGAACCAAGACAAGAATAAATGTATATTAGTAACATTACACCCCCTCCTGGAAGGTGGCACCTTGCAGCATAACAGATAAAGTGGCGGAATGGGCTTTGGAGGTGGACGAGGTGCAAGCAGTAGGAACCAGGGAGGAGTGGATGGTGATGTCAGCCATGTTGGAGATGATGGGATTAGTGGCCAGGTGGTGCTGACCCAGAGACTGACCAGGACACCATCCTACATTGGAGTTGAAGGAGAAAAGAGCCATGGCGGAACCCTGGCTAACGACAACAGGGGGATGAATGACAGTAATGGAGCTGTAGCTATAGTGGAGCTCAGAGTGCAGACAGAGAGCCGAGGGAGTAATGGAAAACACTGCGACGCAGCCACAGCGACAACCCCCAGAGATGGAAGTGGGTTTTCTTAGGGCTAAGGTTGAGCTGAAACAACTGAGGGCCATGGTTGAGCCTGAGGGAGAGCGGAACTGTCTGAAGCTGAAGGGGTGGAGTGCCAGAGAGCAGCGTATGGCCCGCAAGTCAACAACGATATCCCACAGTCCAAGGGTGCCCAGCGAGGCCAAATGCCCGATGGTCCATGCTGGATTCGAGGGAGGAAAGAGCCCAGGTGTAGCAGTCAGGGCCACAGGAAGTGTACACAAAACTTTTTTCAAAATTTTTAAGACACTGAAATGCTTTTTAAAGTCTAAAACTGAATGTTTAAACTTTCCTGTTTATTTATGCTTTTAAGTATTATATATATATATATATATATATATATATATATATATATATATATATATATATATATATATATATATATATATATATAAACTTAGGTGGAGTGTTGAAACATTTTAAATTATAGAATTTATGTAAGAGGATTTAATATGTGTCTCCAGCTGTGTCTTCACCTCATGGTCATTTGTATATAAGTTATTTGTGTTCGTCGTCAATATTATATTATGGTGTTTGGACTCAGGTGCTGTAGAACAGAACACACCGAGGCTGGAGGCAGAGCCACAGGCTCATCATGCTCAGGAAAAAATGGCTCCCAGCATTGTGAAATCATGCCACTAAGAAGAGGAACTGCGGGACTGATGGGGAATGGTGATGTGGCTGGAGTGGTCGAGGACTGAGAAGGGTAGTGGAGAACAGAAACCAACAAAAAATGCAGTTCTAATGGCAGTCTGGAGATGTCGTGAGAAAGGGAGGGTGGGCAGAATCAATAGGACTGAAGATGATGATACATATTCTGGCAAGATTAAGGAACACAGGGAATTCATCTCTCCATTCACAACTCCAAGGCCTAAGAATAGTGCGGATTAAAGTACAAAACCTGACTAACAAATCAACTGGGATTAAAACGGTCCTATGAATGACAAGCTCACAATCTCACAGGTTCAATGAGTCAAGATAATTTAATGTGCATGCTTATTCTTAAGCAGCTGTTAATGTTGTAAATGTGCATGCTTATTCTTAAGCAGCCCTTAATGTTGTTTATGGATCAGGTCAATCCACTTTTACAAGACAGCAAATATATTGTGTACTTTTATCTTTGACTGAAAATAAGGTAGACATAGACATCAAATGGGGCTTGAGCACCTGCTCTTTTTCTTCCTTGAGAGAAAGTGCCTTTTTGGTGGGGGGGGGGGGGGGGGGGGGTATTTATTTATTGTAAATAAATGAATATGTGTGTGTGTGTGTGTTTGTGTGTGTGCGTGCTCTTGTTTTTGTGACATATCAGGACAAAACTCTGTATAATGACATGGGTATATGACACAGGTATTACAAGGAGAGGGTGACTTATGAGGAAATAATCCATGTCCCCATTTTTCAATACGCTTATGAATCATACAGAATGTTTTTTTTTGAGAAAGTAAAAATGCACAAAGTTTCCTGTGAGGGTTAGGGTTAGGTGTAGGGTTGGTGTAGGGCCATGGAATATACAGTTTGTACAGTATAAAAACCATTACGCCTATGGGATGTCCCCACTTTTCACAAAAACAAAGGTGTGTGTGTGTGTGTGTGTGTATGTGCACGCACACTTTTATTTGCGCATATCTATTACTGTCAAACAAATAAAAAAATCGAAAAATCAGGTCGGCTCAGGAAATGTTGAGAAATTATCCACGTCTCTGCAGCACAGCAGTGTAGCACATGCAGAGAGAGCCGCAGGAGTGAAGCCTTCTCTCCCTTTCCAGTTTTGTTTGTCTTGCTGTGGAGGTGAGTGCTGATGAACAACAGAAGCTACCTGTGTCTCAAATTTGCAGATAATTATCCAAAAGACAAAAGGCAAAATAGTTCAATTGTCTTGCTAAAATCCATGACTCATATGAGAGAGCTACCGTGTAAATTAGCTAAAGTATGAAGACTAGAGGGTTAGACCAGGGAACGTTCTTTCACTGCGTGATTCAGTTTATTAAAATGCATTTAGAATTATCACACAATTCAAGACATGGGGGTAGAAATTTATATATTTATATCATTTAATATATTCAGATATTCAGATATTTCATATCTATCAACTTGGATGTTAAAAGCACACATAGAAGTAGATTAGTTATTTAATGATCCACACTGAAAAGAATCCAAACAAAGCAGGCAAACCAAACACAAGCATCCTTTTACACAAATACACACATTCAATAATTTAAAATGTTTCAACATTCCACCTAAGTTTATATATAATACATAAAACATCCTAATTGAAAAAAAATACTTAAATGCAGGAAAGTTTAAACATTCAGTTTTAGACTGTAAAAAGCATTTCAGTGTCCTGAAAATCAATTTTGTGGACTCATGTTATCATTAATGACTTGTTTAGGTTTAGGCTACTTGTGTCACAGTTTTGTGAGTTGTCAAGTGAGAATATTTATTTTATGTTATATATCTATATTCTAAGCTAACATACTGCAATAACAATGCAAAACCACTTGGTATTCCACTTCCTTGAAGAAAAAAAAAAAAAAAAAACGTTTCTGATAAGCTCTATGTGCGACCACCACTTCCACCAGATGTTGTTCAACAGAGCTGCGAAGATGGCGTGTGTTATGAGATACAGTTTTCTATTGATCAGTATCTGTTTAAGAAGCACCAAAGGGGCAGATGCAAATGTGCAAGGTATGAATATGAATATTTTTTATATTTTTTATGCATACATTTTCCTTTCCATTTCAACATATAAAAATTTTACTTTCATGTATGCTAGATTCTGCAGTAGAAAATAAAAATTTTGAAATATTGCATTAGTTAAGAAAACACAACTGAGCACAATCATGTAGCCTAAATGAAAACTGTAAAGACTACTTTGTGTTTTCATGTCCATACATGTTAAAACAAAAATTATTATAGATGCTCTTTAGCCTAAAAACTAATCAGTGTATTTAAGTGTTTAATGTCTCATAAGATGTTGTTGTTGTTGTTTTGTTTTTTATTCAAACACAGTTACACCTTTAATCGGAGCTGTTGGTAATGAGATCATCGTCCAGTGTGCTACTGATAAAACCCCTCAAGATGGAGTGTACATGTACAAACAAGATTTAGGAAGTAAAAATAAGAAGAACATCTTCTACTTTTACAAAGACAAAACTTTAACCTTTAAAAAAAAAATGTACGAAGGCAAAGTCCATGTGGATGGAAATATTCCCAACCTTAATGCCACCTTCTCAAATGTAAATCCCATAGACATCGGGCTTTACTGGTGTGAATTTAATTTTGAAGATAAACTTACAGTTAGCACGCACACATGGTTATGGATAGGTAAGTGTGTCTTACACTTCTTGTAAATAATTTAATTATCAAGCATGATGGGTTTATTGTGGTCTGAATTGAATACAATTATTTAGCACGTTAACTAATATAAAACTTCTATTTAGATGCAGAGATTGAGAAGTACAGTATATATATTTTTATTAATGCGAAATGAAAAATAATTATCTGGCCTTGAATTTCTATTCTATCATAGAAAAATCAGTGGAAAAAAAAGACAGTGACATAGAAGAAAGAACAACCGAAATAGAAACACCTGAAAGAGTATTTAATAAGTGTCCAGAAGATCCTAATGTGAAGCTCATTCTCACTGTGTGTGCTTTCATGTCGCTACTGTCCATCATTGGTTTCATCTCTGTGATTCTGAAGGTATGTATACATACACACACAAAAAGCAATGTGGATCACCTAAAAGCACCAATTTAAAAGCAAAAACTAAACTTATAAACTACATTATGCATTTATCTGAAATAGAGGAATGCTGTCATGTGTAAATGTGCAGTGCGCAAATGACAGCTTTTAATACATTTTGTGTTTTGATTTGTTGTTGAAAATCTATTACTGTCTAATTATTTTTCAGTTATTAAACTCTGGGATGATTTTCTATTTACTTTTCTACAAAATGCTAAATTTAAATCTAACTTTCAAAACACTTCTGTTTGTCAAAATAAGGTTGGCATGTAAAATTTATGACATGTTTAAAAACCACAGGAAACTTCTGAAATGGTGGTCAAAAGTCAAGTGACCCTGCAGTTTGTTCTAAAGCTATTAATTGTTTTTTGTGCTTAAAAAAATACTGATAATGGAATTCTTCTTGAATGCTGCAGTAAAAAAAAAAAAAAAAAAAAAAATATATATATATATGCATTTCAGCTTTTTGAGAGTATGTTGTATCAGCATTTCAAACTCAGACAATCTTAGAATGCTAAAAGCACTACACTTTCAATGTCTTTTAACGGCTGAACTACTTAACGGTTGACATAATCAATAGATAATAGATGTTAATGTACAGCTCACATTATATAACCAAAACACGTCTATAGGCTTTCAATCGAGACACAGAAGTCACAGAACAAAAAAAGTCACCTTTTCAAATAATTGACAGATTTCACAGTATGCTCTGCAAGCAGTCATGCACCACAAGCAAGCGTCAAAGTTTGAGAGATTTCCCGTTCCTCTGTCTCTCTCTTCAAAATAAAATGTTGTTTTAATCTTCTCAGTGGTTCTAAACCCTGTTTCTGTTGTTCTTACCGAGTCTCCTCCATGATAGGGCTCTTAGAATCACGCCACAATCACCCCCCCCCCCCCGATTACTGCACACCTGTTATAGTCAGTTTAGAAGCTGAAGAAACATTTGGAGAATAGGTCAAAAACATTGCAAGATTCATGAAAATGTCTTCTTTTTTTCATTCTCAGGTGAAGGGGTGTTGGGGGAACAAGCAGTACAGTCCATCAAATCAACCCTCAGACTCAGTTTATGAAGAGATGAAGCGGAGCAATTCTGACTGCCCCTCCACTGTACGGACATTCATCAACCCTGACTATCAATCCGCCAAGCTACTCCGCTAAATTCCTGTGATATAGAGTTTTAGTTGTAGAACTCTGCATTTGGATAGGCAAAGCTTTTAAATGATTTAATGCTTTGTATTTGAATTAATATTTTTTTTTCTTGTTCCTTTCAGTTCAGAGAGAATTACAATTCTATAAATAATTTAGTGTTAATATGATAAGTATGTTTAAGATGCTGTAGATCATGAATAATTGAAAATAATTTAAGTATGAACAACGACAACAAAAAAAGATGCAGCAGTTTAAGAGATATTCTTAGCTGATGGACAGAAGAAACGTCAAAGACCTCATTTGTGGTCTGATGTGCTCATGCATCTGCAAAGAACTCAAAATGTTGTGAAGTGCTTGCTAGTTTCTGTCTGACAAGTAGGCCAACAGTGAACTGACTGACGGAAAAGTAGAGAATCATATTTCACTCCTCTGATCACTATAATAGCAATCAAAGCCTTTTTTTTATTATCGAAAATTTTTATCTAAACAGCAAATGGTACTTGTTTGCACAGTGTGTATTTGACTCTCTGATGTTAATTTTTTAACTTGGTTTCCACTCTTAACCAGTCATCTTCCTTTGCAGCTGTGGTCATGCTTTCTTCATGTCTATAACCTTTTAGAATTCATTAAAACAAAGCCACACTTACATGTTTCTTGTGTTGACTTACAATGTTGAATATAAAGTTTCAAAACGTATGCATTGTGTTTGCTTTTATATATTAATTAACATGAATCTTCCAGGTTGGCTGCATTTGTCATGTATTTTTATGTTTTTAATGAAATCTTAATGTTTCTGACAAGAGTGTCTCTTGTCTCTCTATGTGCAAAATAATATTTGTAAGTAAAACGCAATAAAACATTTGATTAAACAATGGAGAAAATTATTTTAAATTTCTTATATACTGATGTTTTATAGTAATTCACTAATAGGGTATATCACCAACAAATTCTGTTGAGGATTCCCAGAATTACATTACAAAGCACTAACCACTATGAATCATGCGGTATAAAATGCAATCATTTTACTCTGCATAAAGATAAAAGATACTTACTTCAGTTTAGAGATCTCTTAACATGTAAAATAAATGGTAAAACTTTACAGTAAGTTTCCATTTGTTAAGTATATTTAATGTATTAACTAACATTAAATAACAATTAACAATAATTTGTGACAGTATTTATTCATCTTTGTTAACCCTCTGGAGTCTAAGGGTATTTTTGGGGCCTGGAGAAGTTTTGTCATGCCCTGACATTTGTGCTTTTTCAGATCAATATCTGAATGGGTAAAGTCTAATCTCACTGTAATCAGCACAAACTGGGCTATAATAATATGTAAAATGCATCTATGTACATGATTGTGTTTTTGAGAAAAAAAATATTATGCATGGTTAGTGAAAAACTAAAAATGTTAAAACACTTGAAAAAGGCAAAAAAAAACACATAGAGAACATTGGTTCCCGGGATTTTTGAGAACTGGAGCTTGTAGCCTAGAATTTTTCTTTCTAAATGATGTGAAAATCATCTTGTTTACTCACTTACAGAAAACAATATATTGATTTACATTTTCTAAGACACTTTTTGTTGGTAAAAGTCACATGCGAGTAGGCGTCAACTATCATGAATATCATAGTAAAACATTTTCATTGTTAGTCTACGTTAGGTCAGGTCCATTAAATAACATTAAAACATACTTTTGAACTTTGATTTTAATAATGTATTAGTAAATGTTACAGTCGACATTAACTAAGATAAATAAATGCTTTAAAAAGTATTGCTTCACTGTTAGTTTATGTTAAAGGAAACCTATTTTGCCTCCTTTTACAAGATGAAATATTGGTCTTGGGTGTCCCCAGAATGTGTCTGAGAAGTATCAGCTCAAAATACCCCACACTTCATTTACTCTAACATGTGGAATATGTCATTTTTGGGGGTGTGTCTTAAAAAGAGGGTTACACTCTATTTTGATAGACCACTTTAGAAATTCTACTAACTATAAGTAATTTTGTAACTACGTGTCAACTACATGTCTACTAACTCTAAGAGTTAGGTTAGGTTAGGTTTACAGTTAGTCGGATAAGTTAACATAATTAAATTTCTCAATTGTCAGTATGTTGTATGGTGTGGACCTATCACAATAAAGTGTTAGAAGATTTTAAGCAGACAGTCTACTAATACTTTAGCCTGTAGTCTAATGACTGCAGTTGACATGCAGTCACAAAGTTACTTACTGTTAGTAGAATGTATAAGGAGACTATCGAAATAAAATTTTACAGTGTATTGCTTTAAATTTCATCTACAGCGATATCGTTGACTTGATTGCAAATAAATGCACAGACACTATTTAACTGAACAGAGATGACATAACTGAATCCAATGATGAACTGCCTTTAACTATCATTTTTGCATTATTGACACTGTTTTCCTAATGAATGTTGTTCAGTTGCTTTGACGCAATGTATTTTGTTTAAAGCGCTATATAAATAAAGGTGACATTGACATTGACAAATGCAATCCCTGTTGAAAAAAACAAAAAAAAGCATTGCTGGTTAGGTATGTTTTGAAGCTGGGATGCTGGTTTGAGCTGGTTTAAACTGGTCCTTAGCTTTCGAGTCGATTAACGCGTATACGCGTTATGAGACATTTTCTCCTGATAACCCCAAAAAGAACTTAAATGACACTTTCAGTTTTGATCATACAGATAAGAGCGATACATCAATCGAATCTGTAAAGGGTCTACTTTTTTTTGTATACAGACATAATAACAACAAAACTTTGTGCATTTATAAAATAAAGATAACAAACAAGGTGTGCTATCTGCAGCATTTGTCTGTGGTGATCTTCATTTCATTTAGTCATTAAAATGAACTGTAACTTTGTGAATACTCAACGGAGAGACATGAGAGATATATCTATAGAAAGCTTGACATGTCTTCTTTTAAACTAACCAATGCTGCCAAAAACAAATACTCTGTGATCAAGTAATCCATATGAAAATGACGCGATGTTCGTTTTTCACGTGTCCCTTCATTATCTTCTAATGCGACCACACCCAAGTAACAAACGCCCTATTTAGATTATAATGTTTCACTGACGCACTGGCCTTGAATATGCCCACACAACCGAAAACAAAGCAGCGAGACTGTTCAAGTTTTTTTTATTTTACTCTTTGCTTCGCGATGAGAGGAATAAGACATAATTCACCCCAAAAAGATGTGATGTGGATTACCTCAGGATTTGAGATTTGGATTTCCTCAGAAAAAAAAAATAAAACAATGAAGTGTTTTATTCAGCAGAGATCATAAACATGAGTTAGTCTCTTTTTATTTATTTATATACTTGTACTAGTTTTCACATAACGTGTAAACATTTTACTAGTTAGACTTTTTCCGAACTATAATTCCTGACTAAATGCATAATCAAGTGAAACATTATGAAGTTTCAATAACAATATACACTACTATACCATTCAAAGGCTTGATGTAAATAATATAAATATAACAAATAAATGTAAATGTAACAAACAATGCTGTTCTTTTAATTTATCCCAAAAAAAGCTGAAGAAATATTCTCAGCTCTTTTCAATATTATTAATAATAATAACGATCATATATATATATATATATATATATATATATATATATATATATATATATACATTTTTTTTTGTAGAAAATCAGATTGTTAAAAGGATTTCTGAAGGATTGTGTGACTGGAGCAATGATGCAAAAATAAAAATAAAAAGCTTTGAAAAGTCAGCTTTGATTGTTCCTAATAAACTGTTTAAATGCATTTGCAAGTTAACATTAAATTAAGTTGTGGGATAATTCAATATATTCTAAATAAACTACAAACATAAAAATCTATACATTTATTTTGTCCTCAAATTCTTCTCAGGTGTAAATGACAATGATATTCATGATAGTTGATGCCTATTCACATATTACTTTTACAAACAAAAAGTGTCTTAGAAAATTGAAATCATTATATTGTTTTCTGTGAGTGTGTAAACAAGATGATTTTCACATATTTTAGAAAGAAAAATTCTAGGCTACAAGCTCCAGTTCTCAAAAGTCTCGGGAAACAATTTTCTTTATGTGTTTTATGGTCTTATTCAAGTTTTTTTTTTTCACTAACCACGCATAACATTTTTTTCTCAAAAACAAAATCATGTACATTAGGGGTGTCCCCAACTAAGGATTTTCATAGTCGAATTGGAATTTTCGAATCTTGCTGATATTCGACTGATAGTCGAATCATATGTTTGGGGGTGAGGCAAAATACATTGAGTCAAGTCAGACATTCGACAGCCATAATAACTGATGTTAACCCTAACAATTCACAATTTTTACAATAGTGCTTTCATTATAGCCTATATGACAGTGGTTATTAATGTTCTTTATTCTGTTTTGAGCTGCGCGCGCTGAAGATGACCATTAGAGCGAACATTTGATAAGTTTTTCAATGGGATTAAACTCATAATTTCATATGGAATACGCTTTGTTATTAAAACAACATAACATTAATATTAGGACTTATAGGCTATCTTCAAAAAAGAGCCCGAATGCACGTGTACATATCTGCGGGGCTCTGAAGGCAAACTCCTTTTGTGGACGCGTTCTTCATGAAACAATGTGCAAAAACACGCAGCTAAACTCTAAAAATTCACAGCGTTTTATTATAATGGTGTTCTCATTATAATGGTATGGGTGTGACAGTGCCAGTCGTAGTTATTAATATTCTGCTTTGTTGTTTGTCCTGCTTGTGCTGTGCGCTGAAGAGATATCACCGTAGTACTACAATGAAGTGCTTGACTCAAAACCAAATGCATCCTATATCAGGTAAATAATATATCCATGATATATATACACCAGCTGAAATGTTTGGAAATCACTTGTACCCTACCTGTTCAAAAACGTCCAATCTCTGCCTGTGTCAGTTTGAGTCTTGATAAAGTTTTAAATCTCAGCCGCCAAGATGCTCCTCTGTAGGTCACAGATTATGGAAAGTGAAACATAAATCTTTAGGGGTTTGTGGATACATATAAATTTTAAGCTTCTTTCTTTTCAGATTCTTATTCACGGCTTTATCAAAATAGGCTGCATATTAACTTATTGGGAGAAAACCAATAGTTCTATGTGAAATCAGACATTTGTGCGCTCACATATAGTCAGAATGGCGTAATCATAACAGCCTGTGAATATTCGACTGTGAGATTGGAAGTCGAATCAGGCTCCTCGAATCGAAACATCGAATCGTAGACTATTTGGGGTCACCCCTAATGTACATACATGCTGCTCATATATTATTATAGCCCAGTTTGTGCTGATTACAGTGCTATTAGACTTTAGCCATTAGATGCTTATAATAATATCGAGCATCGCGTTAGTTCAGTCAGGCCACGTTAGTCACGCTTGCATCAGCTGACAGTCAGCTGTTCCTGACGTGTACCAATCCAGTCTTGACACCTATCACCTGCGGTCTATTTAAATTCCCATTCTTCAGTGTCTCTTCCGTCGCATCGCTGCTTGCAATTAACTGATCACATCGCTGCTTGCAAATCAAACTGTTGCAGTTTGTTTCAGAACATCTGAAATCCGCGTCTAAGATAAGTGAATGCTCTTTTAATCCATATTGCTGTGTATGTTGCCTGGTGGTTAACATAATTTTGCATCGGTTGCAGGAACGAATATTAAGCATATTTGCAGCAGCATTTATACATCTGTGTTCATTCACCTGGAGCAATATGCAGCTAGAGCATGCAATTGCTCTAAGGAAATGCCGATAAGGCCATGAGAACAGGGTCAAATGAGACCAGCATTCTCGCGTAAGCGTTTCAACGGGGGTTCGCTGTATTTAGCGGCGTAATCTCAATGTCACTGATGTTTATTTCTAAGGTTGATGTCAGATTAGGCACTGTTTCTAAATTACACCAAACTGCCAAAAAAGTGTGAAGCAGCGCTACGCACTGCATCCGCCAGCTGCACGCAAGAGCAGAGTCTCCCGCACAGCGCTGCGTTCGCGCAACAATGTAAAGTGATAAACTGCTTCATCCATTCAGATGTGACACAGAATTATTGATATTGGCGTGTTGTGTGACACATGAGAACATTAAAGGTTCTTTAGTGATGCTGGCTGAAAACATCCACAAATAATGTTAACTGCATGAAGAGTTAACTGGAAAACGCCAACATAGGCTGAGGCTATTTCCCTTTGCTGAATTGACATGCCTAAGACCTTCTGTAATGCAGCTGTGAAATGAATTGTATTTTGATATTAACAATTTAAAAAATCTAATAATAATTCTGTACTTAAATGGAAAAATACAAGATTTCTCACCAGGTTTCGTTAAACAATGAATCACGAGGGGGCGGCTTATGAACACAGATAGTGCTTGCAACGAGCTATCGCACAACATTTACAAATGGGTTTATGAATCGGTATAATTCATACAATGACAAATTTTGGTCAAGTGTTTTCATTGAGCTATTCACTATCATAGTGTTGTTTCTAAGCTAAAAATAAGTAAATTGTGCTTCACGTATTACATCATCTTTCTGCTCTGGTCATGAGATTCCAGATTCCATTCTAATGTGTGTTCTTGTATAATTGGAATTTTATCTTTTTCGTCCACTATTTCCAAGTCTCTACTGTAATTTCAGTGTCTACTAATCACTGAATGCACAGCGTTGCCGACATCATGTTCCCATTCTGATGACTACGACTATTGACGTGGTTACATAGATACAAGTAATCGGTTAACACGTTAACATGGCGGAATTTTAATTTAGTTCGGTTATAGAAGGTTATTCCACCCCTCTCAATAGATTACCATTTCGGTTTGGGCAATTTTATTCTGACTGAGGTGTTTATATGGAGCATTTTCATTCAGACTGGACGTCATCCTAAATTTCCGAAGGGTGTATGCTTCCCTTGCTGGACTACCACCCTCCATTATGCAACTTCCCTCTTTAATACATATTACATGCTCCTCGTGCCGCAGCAAGGGGTCGTATGTATCACACATTTGCTTAAAGGGGGGCTACAATGGTGTTTCATGGATTCAGAGTTGTTCAGTGTTAAAGAGATGGATTTTCGTGCTAAACATTGCCAATTTGGATGTAAAGTGTTTTCTGTGCCAAAAATCTTACTTCTGGGTTGTACAAGTTTCAGTAGTTTTTCGATTATGGATCTAATGACGTAGATGATGGTGGAACTCCTTATGAGCATTTCTCTCAGGAATGCACACCTGCGCACATGTCGACCAGAGGAGAGCGAGACCTCGCCATAAACGCAATTCATCAGGAATTCGTTGGCAGCGCTGCATAGGATTTGTTCGAAAATGTCTCCAAATAAGTGTGTTTTGGATGTGAGGGAAAGTTACCATGTTCAGCTTCTCAAAGAACCTAGCATTACATGAACCGTGGATGCAGTTTGCTTTTCCGTGGCAGCAATGGAGTGTAGCAAGTGTGTTTGTGTTCTCGTCATCTCAGTGATGAATGTTTTATAAACAAGACCAGGTTGATGCTGAATTTGCACATCGTTTGCTATTAATACATGGTAAAAGACACCATTTGGGTAAGTACAACTGCATCAGATTTTTGTCTTTTGTCGGAAATCAGCACATAAGTAAATATATGTTATTGAAAACAACACAAAACATCAGTATTATAGCTCCGCCTAAAGGAGCTTGGTGTTCCAGAGAGAATCGGAAGCTGTATTTTTGTCTTGCAGATATGACAAGGCTGGAGACTTTGAGATGGGGATTCCGTACTGCTCCGTGGGTACTCTGGATTGGTATTAAGAACCTGCCTGTTGCACATCCTGAATGGCTTAACTTGGGGTTACGCTTCCCCCTTTCTGATTTTTACAGCATGGTAGTTACATAAAAATTGGATAATATACAAACTGCCATCGTATTATGCGCTGCTGCAGCTAGGGGTGTGTGCTTCCCCCTCAATGTGATTTTTCAGAATTTTTGACACTTAAATTGAATGATATACAAACTGCCAGCGTATTAGACTGCCGCTGCTAGGGGTGTATGCTTCCCCCATACAGTTCATCCAAATATTTTGCATAAGCAGCTAAAGCAACATGCTTATTGTATGCTTTCTTTCCGAGTTGGGTGATGCTTCCCCCATAAATATAGTATCAAGCAACATTTCTCATTGCTGGCCATTCAAATTGCATCAGTTGTGTTGGGGAGTTTGGCATTTGGTTGTGTTGGGGGTTTGTCTTGCTGCTCTTCCCGCTCTGTCCAAGCATGGCTGCATGGACAGGCGTGTGGAGTGTTGCCCAGAACATAACCATACCGCCAACACTAACTGTATGCAATTATAATTGTCATAAATATACTTGACGGAAGTGGTCCTGAATGAAATTGAGCATCGCGTTAGTTCAGTCAGGCCACGTTAGTCTCGCTTGCATCAGCTGACAGTCAGCTGTTCCTGATGTGTACCAATCCAGTCTTGACACCTATCACCTGCGGTCTATTTAAATTCCCATTCTTCAGTGTCTCTTCCATCTCATCGCTGTTTGCAATTAACTCCCTCCTCCAACCCCAACTCACCCAACTGAACCTGTAATCTGATCTAACTTTGTTCTTTCTTTATAGTCTCTTCATTGGAAGCAGTCTCTATCACATTTTGTTTACAACTCACGTAATTGTGAATTGTAATTATGTATGCTTATAATGGTTCTGTTCTGTAACCCGGGGGGTTTGTCTTGCTGCTCTCCCCGCTCTGTCCAAGCATGACTGCATGGACAGGCGTGTGGAGTGTTCCCCAGAACATAACCATACCGCCAACACTAACTGTATGCAATTATAATTGTCATAAATATACTTGACGGAAGTGGTCCTGATTGAAATGATGTTTATAACTGAAAAAACACAAATGTCAGGGCATGACAAAACTTCTCCAGCCCCCAAAAATACCCTTAGACCTCAAAGGGTTAATGCTGGTCCTAAACTGGTTTAAGATGATCCTAAGCTGGTCAAAGCTTGGGCTCATTGGTGTGGCACAATGGACCCAGCCGTGTGACCACACTACCGAACAAACAGCGCAACGCAAACTAATCTCACAATTGCTTTAATTAATGAAAATACTTGGATAATTTATGCACACAAATAGGGTTAAAATGCTAAGCACTATAAGAACATGACATTTACAAAGCTCAAGTTAAATGACTTGAGTAGCGGCAAATTATATGAATTATATATCAGTCTGTGTGTAATGAAGGAATACAATATATAAGTTTCACTTTTTGAATGGAATTAGTGAAATAAATAAACTTTCCGATAATATTCTAATTATAAGACCAGCGGCTGTATAATGCTGATTGTTCAAGCATGAGTAGTGTGTGTAAAAGAATAGACCCAATTTAAACACTGTTTGTGTAGAAATTAATATCTTTCCCTAGAGGACTATCACAATTATCATCCAATGGCAAATGTTTTCACATTTTTACAATGAAAAAAAAATTGCATTTTACATTTCATTGCTTTTCTACATAGTGTTTTAGTACATTAATGAAATTTGAGTTAAATGTAACGTCTGGTAGTAGAATCACTTGCACAAAGAATAACAACTGGAAATAGACTTTAATAACAAACAGAGTGAAACTTTATCAAACACGGTTACATCTCCTATTATAACAGTTACATTTTGTCTAGGGGTGACAGGTGGGTAACATATGCTACTAAAGAGGAATGAAAATGTATCGGTGAAAAAAAAAAATATAATAATAATAATAATAATAATAATAATAATAATAATATTGACTATCTGCAATCCCAGCACTCTCTCTCACACACGGAAACTATTTGAGATTTTATTTACAATGTGGAGTCTTCATACAGCAGATAGGAAGAAGGGAAATTAAAACTTTAAACAACATGGATAATTCAAAAAGAAAAGAGAAGACACTTCTAACTATGGGAGCGAGTTAAGACCAAAATAACAAACAAAAAGAAGATGCTATCTGGGAGTAAGGGAATCTAACTTATAATAATCTAACTTATAATAATAATTCACATTGTAAATGCTTAATATTTATACTTATTTTACTCCAAACTAGATTCCTGATTTATTTCATTATGCAGGAAAAATAGACATATATAGTGAGAATGAAGGGAAATGTATTTCTGGTTTTCTCATTTCTATCTCGGAACTCATGTTACATTTTCTTACCATGTCTTACAGATTATGCTTATTGTACAGTGTTACCAAATAAACTTCTAAAACACTTATAACATTTTGATTAATTACAACTCATACAAATAAGATCATATTGACTCTGACTTTAATATTCTTGTGCATGTTCAGGAAGATATCATACCATTTTTAACACAAGCTTACTATAACATGTATGCTTTCTGTCTGTTGTCTGTCTGTTCATTCTCTGTGTTATGTTAAGTCTCAGGAATGTATGTCTTTTTTTTTCTTTTTTTTTTAAATGCCATTAGGCGAGTTCGACTTCACAGCGCTTCACAGAATGATCACTGTATAATTGTGATGTATTGTGATCACGGTATTATTGTTTTAATCTTGTAGTTTGGTCAGTCAGTGGCTGCTATAAAATGTGCTATATAAATAAATTGAACTTGAACTTGTTGATTATTGTGTGCTCGGCGCCTAGGTGCTTCTTCAAGAAAACCTGTTGTACCAGCTGTAGTGATTTTTGCAATTTTTGTCTGCAGATGCAGTAAGGAGGTGGGTGCCACTGTTATTATCAACACTTGCTTTTCTCCTGGTTTTGTTGGGACATTGAGGGAGTCAAGGAAGAGACATGTTTATTTTAATGTTTTGTTTCATAGGTAAGTTAGATTCCCTTACTCCCAGGTAGCATCTTCTTTTTGTTTATTTTGGCCTTAACCCACTCCTGCAGCTAGTCTTATCTTAAGTGTCTTATATTTTATTTTTGAATTATCCAAGCTGTTTAAAGTTTTAATTTCCCTTCTTCCTATCTGCTGTACAAAGATCCTACATTGTAAATAAAATCTTGAAGAGTTTCCGTGTGTGAGAGAGAGTGCTAGGATTGCAGATAGTCAACTCTTTCTGTTTTGGCCCATTGTTTTTTTCTGTTCAGCGATATGTTTTCATTCCTCTTTAGCATATGTTACTCACCTGTCACCCCTAGACAAAATGTAAAAGTTATAACTGTGTTTGATAATGTTTCTCTCAGTTTCGGACAGCTGTGGCCTAATGGTTAGAGACTTGGACTAGTTAGTCCAAAGGTTGTCGGTTCAAGTCTCGGTGATGGCAGGAGTTGTAGGTGGGGGCGAGAGAATGAACAGCACTCTCATGAGTATGGGTTACCGTACTTGGCAAATGTCATGACTTTCACTTATTTTTTGTTATTAAAGTCTATTTCCATTTATTCTCCTTCATTGTGTTGTGATTCTACTAAGAGATGTTACATTTCAATTTAACTCAAGATTTTCATTAATGTACTAAAACACTATGTAGCAAAGCTATGCAATGTAAAATGCATTATTCTTTCATCGTAAAAGTGTAAACATTTGCCATTGTATAATAATTGTGATAATCCTCTAAAGAAATATATGATTTTCTACACAAACTGTATTTGAATTGGTTCTATTCTTTTACACACACTGCTCATGCTTGACCAATCAGCAATATATAGCCACATGAGAGTACTGTGGTTTGTAGACTCTTCCTGTTCATCTTCCGCTTTTTAGCTGACATTTATGATTATATGACACATTTGACCAAACCAGCTCTTTAATGAACGCAAAACAAGTTAAAGTTCAAAATTAGCTATATTAATGCATTCAAATCTCTTATCAATAAAGATGGTAACAATTTACATTAATGTTTCCTTTTGTAAAGGGTTCACAAAAGCTTTATACATTATTGTTAAGCAGTTTGTATAAATTAAGCAATACCTACCAAATATTGAGCTATTTGTAATTCACATTATAAACACTTATTATGCAGGAAAAATAGACAATTATAGTGAGACTGAAGGGAAATGTATTTCTGGTTTTCTCACTTCTATCTCAGGACGTATGTTATATTTCTTACTATGTTGCTTACCAGAAGCTACTCTGTATCTTACCCATGTTGTTTTCCAAAAATGAATGATGATTATCCACAGCAATGTTTTATATATATATATATATATATATATATTAATGATTTATAAATGGTAGTAACCTGTGAAATTGAATCCTTATGCAACGTGAACAGCAGTAAACACTATGTGAGATTAAAATCCTAACAACATAACAGTTGGACCAGCTGTGAGAGGGGATTGCTTCCATTGCTCAGCTCTCCATTTTGAAGAACTTTATGATGGTATGATGGATTCAAGGTCACTGAGTTTTAAATGCTTCAAAAATTGTAATGCCCTTTTCTGTATTTTTATAGTAACCGGATATTTCCTTAATTCTGCCATGCATGCATAGTTGTGTTACAGTGGACGTGTAGAATATATATATTTTTTTTTACCAAATTCTGCATGTAGGGTCTCAACTGGATAATTGCCCCATTTGGTCAGTTGCCTAATTTAAATTTTTATTTAAATCACTGGACTATAAAAACATTCACAAGAAGTTTCGGTGTCTATCCGAACACCCTCATCAGTTGTAAAAACAGGAAGTAAATCGGGCAAAAATATCCACAAAAGTCACATGATCAACAGACCTATTAAAGTCATTCCTATAATCTGCCACGTTTTCTTGCTGTCTTTTCATACTCCCGCACAACTTTTAGGCTTTCCTTGCCAAATTGCTTAGCAATCTGTCAGTGTAGATTCATCTATAAACCATTCAGGTATTAAAGCATTGAAAAAAATTAATAATACATTTTTATTTAAACCACTGGACTATAAAAAACACAAGACATTTAGGTTTATCCACGTCTATCCAAACACCTTCATCAATTTTAAAACAGGATTTAAAATTTAATTGGGGATGTGATTTTCAAACCCAGGTAATTGCAGTGTCATGTGTGTTATAGTTACATGTAGAGCAATGCCAGGTACGGTGGCCCATTAGTGGACAGCACAACAAAATCTCCATATCACAACAAAATCATCCACATCGAAAACACAATTCCATTGTGTTGTGGCTTGTTTCTGTTGTGCAAATTTTGTCGCGTTGCAGTTTGATTCCATTGTATTGTGCTAATTTTTTTGTGTTGTGGTTTGTTTCTTTTTTTTTTTTTTTTTGTGCATAACTGGGCCACTGTCACTAGGAGCTGCAGACAAACAAAGACTAAACCTCAGGGCGATATTATAATACAAGAATCAAAAAAGGAAGAATGAACAAAACACAAAAGATATGCAGAATGAAAAATACAACAGATTGCATATATTAAAATAAAAATTTCTAAGCAGATGAACACAAACCTAAATGTAACAACGTCCATAAATACATTACATACGTATCATAATAATATGTAGATTATCATCATTAGAAATCTGTGAAAGTTAATGTAAATTATATATTGTTATATAATTTGTGATGTGCACATTTGTGTCTTATTTTGCCTTTTTTTGTTATACACTGTTACATTTTGGAAATACAAAATGTCTACTTCACCAATGTCTGTGTGTACAGTAGTTGCCTGCTGTCTGTCATCAGAGCCTGAAATGTTAATTGGCGCCAGTGAGCATCCAATATAAAGCCACTTTCAAAAGTTACGCTGTTAGGACTGTTCCAACATGCTCTGTAGAGAAATTTGAATCTGACATATTGTTTACTTATTTTATGGGTAAACTGGTTAGTGAGGTTACAGACATTGCATTGCATTACTATGCTTTTCAAGAATTTTTATGTGTGTTCGCTTTGTTAGTTCAACACCACACAAATAAGTTACCTAACCGGGGCTCCCTTTTCATAGTTAACGTTTAGAACTCATTAATAAATGTTTGTTCACTTTACATTAAGGTTCACTTTCACTACTAAGGATTATAACTCAATAATAAATGGATCATAGGTGTCCATTTTACATTAAGGTTCACTTTCACAGGTTACTAATGTTTATAAATTAATAATAATTAATGTTTGGAAGGAATTGCATACATAGATACCTACATTTACACCAATATTATTTGAAGGAAATAAATTACAATTTTCAGATTAATCAGCATGTACAAGTGATTATACAGACATTCAAAAATGGCATGAACAGGACAGGGTTGCCAAGGCTGTGGTTTTACCGTTGCCATGGGTTGTTTTTGAATTTCATATGTTAAAGTATTTTTATCTGAGGTTAAAAAGGACAGATATCTAAGCTATTATAGGTAACAAGCAAAAAGGTGGCAACACAGAAATGGTACGAAGAAGATCTGCCTATGAGAGAAGAGTGGTTTCAAGTAGTAGCAGAAGTCACAGAAATGAAACGTCTTTGAGAACAAATAGAGGAAATGGTCGACCTTTTCCTCAGTAGAAAAGATTTTTGTATTTGAAAGCTTGCTTGAGTGTGTATGAATGTAATTTATTGTTAAAAGAATTTATGTAATGTATGGCGTTTTATTTTTATTTATTTATTTATTTTTTCCTGTAGGTGTCACACATGGGCTGTTTGTTGTGTTGTTACATATAGCACACTAGCACATTTCTAATATTCAAATCTGTAGGGTATGGTATATTGGTTTGTTTGGGTGGGCGATATGGCGAAAATGTCACAACGTTTTATTTTTTGGAAATATCCTAATTTTATCACAATTCTTTTTCATGTTGGTTTTTATATTTTGCAAGCTGTTTGAGCATTACAGCCAAACTAATATCGCTATAATAAAGACAAAGCTTGTTACATTAAGATACAAAAAAATAAGAAACAGCAAGTCAGATATTTAGGACAAAGTGGGAGAAGATAAAAATCTTTGTCATTATGTTTTGTTATCTTTATGAAAAAAAAAAATAGAACAAAGATACACATTACAAATACAGAAAATATACAAATAAAAACAAACTGTGAACCAAAGGCTTCAGTTTGTGTGCAGTGAATTTATTCAATTTCACAATTTGAGCTGAATTACTGAAATGAACTTTTCAACAACATTTTAATTTATTGAGATGCACCTGTATACATTGATTCCTATTAAATTAACTGTATTCAAGTTTTTCAGTCAATAGTATTTTTCTCTTTGTGTTTGGTGTTTTATTAAAGGGTTAGTTCATCGAAAAATTATAACTATGTTATTAATAACTCACCCTCATGTCGTTCCAAACCCGTGAGACCTCAGTTTATCTTTGGAACACTGTTTACGATATTTTAGATTTAGTCCGAGAGCTTTTCCAAAAATAGCAAAAACTATGACTTTATTTAGCATTGTCTTCTCTTCCGTGTGTGTTGTGAAAGAGTTCAAAACAAAACAGCTTGTGATATCCGGTTCGCGAACGAATCATTCGATGTAACCGGATCTTTTTGAACCAGTTCACTAAATCGTTTTAAACGGTTCGCGTCTCCAATACTTATTAATCCACAAATGACTTAAGATGTTAACTTTTTTAATGTGGCTGACACTCCCTCTGAGTTAAAACAAACCAATATCCCAGAGTAATTAATGTACTCAAACAGTACACTGACTGAACTGCTTTGAAGAGAGAACTGAAGATGAACACCGAGCCGAGACAGATAATGAACAAAAGATTGACTCATCGGTTTTCAGATCACCAGTAGTTCTTTCGGACAGTTGGATTCAATAAACCGGTTGAAGAAAACGGTTCACCGGTTCTTTTGCGCTCGACGTAACAGCGTCATTGGCGATGATTGCCCTTCATTCAAGCCTTCGGTTTACCTGGGCTCATAACATTAGCACACAATCAGTTCAGAATCAATCACCAAAAGAATCAGTTTGGTTCAGACGCTCTGTGTGTCAGTCTGCTTCACGCTGAATCACACATGCGCAGTATCATCAGCTCCTCTCAAATCAGATGCGTCTGACAGAAACGGTTCTTGACTCATGAATGAGTCAGTCTTTCGTTCATTATCTGGCTCGGCTCGGTGTTCATCTTCAGTTCTCTCTTCACATCAGTTCAGTCAGTTTACTGTTTGAGTAAATGAATTACTCCGGGATATTGGTTTGTTTGAACTCAGAAGGAGTGTCAGCCACATTAAAAAAAGTTAACAGCTTTAGTCATTTGTGGATTAATGCGTATTGGAGACGCGAACAGTTTTAAAACTATTCAGTTCGATTTGGTGAACTGGTTCAAAAAGATCCAGTTACATCGAATGATTCGTTCGCGAACCTGATATCACAAACTGTTTTGTTTTGAACTCTCTCACAACAGACACAGAAGAGAAGACAATGCTGAATAAAGTTGTAGTTTTTGCTGTTTTTGGACCAAAATGTATTTTCGATGCTTCAAAAAATTCTAACTGACCCTCTGATGTCACTGTGTACTTTGATGATGTTTTTCTTACCTTTCTGGACATGGACAGTATACCGTACACACAGTTTCAATAGAGGGACAGAGCTCTCGGACTAAATCTAAAACATCTTAAACAGTGTTCCAAAGATAAATGGAGGTCTCACGGGTTTGGAACGACATGAGGGTGAGTTATTAATAACATAATTATGATTTTTCGATGAACTAACCCCTTAAAAAACTGCTAAACATAAACTTTTTTTTGCCTTACAGCCAAAGTCAATGTGGACCAGCAACTGTTTGGTTATCCAGATTCTTTAAAATATCTTATTTTGTGATAGATTATATTATGTGAGTAAATAAACAATTTTTATTACATTTTAGGGTGAACTATCCCTTTAATTACAGTCGTGCAGCATGTAGCCTACTGTCCCTTTAAGACATGCACCACATCTAATATACAGCCATGCATCTTTTTCTTTCATTTGTTTACTTTCATTTTAGACATAACCAACTGAGGCTATACATGAGCCTTGTGTGTTTTGACAGTATTAACACAAAACATAACTTAGTTCAGTAATCAGGCACAGTTTGAAGGGCTTTTTCTTTCATTTTTATGTGCGTGCTTTGAGTGTGCTCAGAAAAACTGCATGTCAGAACAACACACAAATGAAACTTTTTAATAACCAGTAAGGCTTTAAGCAAATGTAAAAAAAAAATTAAAAAATAAAAAAATACCAGAACTACAGCTGATAGAATGTGCGCTGCAGCACAATACAACAATATTTCTTCAAAAGAAGATCATGGAGACATTTTTATTGTCTACCATCAATAATCTTCATATAGCACACGTCTACCCTCAGCAGAAATCGTGGGCAGACCAGACAAGACCACAAGGGCACTTTAGCAGTGGACCTCAATGGGGCAGGGGCCTTGTACAGTCTTGGCAGGGGCTCAAGCCCCACCAAATACAATACTATACAAAATAGCATTTCAATTACATGTATATGAATTACTGCCCATCCCTGCAGGAATTCAGCAGTCTAATAAAGAGGTTGATACCTAAAAATTGTCAGATTAAATGTTTACATGCAAAATACATAAGATTTTTTTTTATTTAAATAAAATAGTATTTTGTATTTAAAAAACATGCATTTTAAATACTGCCCACTCTTGGTGTGTTTATGCCTTCCTATTGTTGATTACCTTATGTCAATTATTAAAGACAATTTACCCTCATTTTCTTCATCTTCATGCATTTCTCCCACACCACACAGTAACGGTAGGTTTTTCTTTGTGCCTTACAAAAAAAAAAAAAACTTTCCAGAAATCACAAGAGTGTCTATAATTAAACAGTAAATAAACTGTAAGAGTAGACAAAGAATGAATAAATGTGGTAGCCTACTGTATATATAGAAAAAATGCTAAATGGATAAACGGGCCAGAATTCGAATCAGAAGTCAAAGAAGAAGATTGGAGGACACTGTTGAGGATGTGACAGTAAAACTCTTAACCTCAGACCAGCATTTAGGAGGTGGTAATGGTAAATTATTGGCTATCTGACAGGATTAATCATATGTTTTGGAGAAAGAGCCAAGATAACAAGCAACTTTTTTGAGGGGAGCCTTAGTCAGTTTAATTTCCAGGGTTGAGAACTACTCCTGATATACTGGAAAATCAGACCAGCGAGCCTCATGGCTGGTTGCAGATGAATGTATGCCATGTCCAAAATTGCTTACCATTTCAAAACCAAAATAAAACAATAAACCACTGCCGGGGCATTTTAAGACTTTCATGTCCTTATAGCCCACTGGAATGTTTGAGTCCTGTTTTAGGATTCTTGAGGGAAATCTGCCAGTCGATCGTCTATCCTTTACTAGCTAGCTACATAAGTATTATGTGGCTCGTAAACTACTTAATATAAAGAATCTCTGAAAGATTCTTCCATTCATCTAATTCTTCTAGAGGGCCACTATCCTGCAGTGTTTAGCTCAAAACCTAATTAAACACATCCAGAATAGCTTAGGGTTTTCATTATTACTAGAAACTTTACAAATATTGCACTGTTTTCTCTGCCATTTGCCCTGTGCCACCCGCCATTTAACGATGGCGCGACCGTATTATCACTGATGAAATTATGAAATGATGGCTGTGGACTGACAAAACAAATATTAATATACTTTACAATTGTGACATCTTCTGGTCTAATTCGTGTAAGTGCAACAAGGCTCCCTGGGCTGGTTGATAGTGTGAGAGAGGGGGCCCATAGGTTAATGTTAAATTTTACAAAACTCTTCTCCAGTGAATCCAAAAATTGTTGGTACTCCATTGTTGCATCAACAGTGGCACTCTTTTTTTTTCTCTTTTGTATTTTGTTATTCAAGCCCCATAAATGTAGTCTAATGCTGCCTTATGAACTCTGTTGTGACAAAACACTGATTTAATTTAATTTAATTCATTAAGTGAATTAAGCAAATTGATAAAAACCCAGGAAAGAAACTCTGGGAATTGCTAGCGAGCCATCAAAGCTGTCTTGCAGTAGACTATGTGTAAAAAAGCGCGCTGGTAAATGAGCGTGTCCTACATAGTCTTATCACGCGTCACGCTCTCTTTGACAAGAGCAAGATGCACACTGGCGCTCTACAAACCTGAACAACGAGATCAGCGCGCGGATTACGCGTGTACCGATAACTGGACGACAAGGCATTCGTCGTCCAAAAAAAAAAAATAAATAAAAAATTTACGTTGAACATTGTTTATTTATTTATTTTGTGTCATTTGAAGTGGATATTTATTGAAAATGAAGAAAACAATTTCGCATCAAGGTAAGGTTTTACATTATGCATGCGTTTTAAAAGATTTACGTCGTGGTGAAAAATTTGTCCAATTTCTTTCTTTCTTTCTTTCTTTCTTTCTTTCTTTCTTTCTTTCTTTCTTTCTTTCTTTCTTTCTTTCTTTCTTTCTTTCTTTCAAGCTTGTGTTGATTCATCAAAGTAATAACTATCTCCAGGTTCTCGCTCTTCACGTTATCCTGGAGGTTTCGTAGTCTGAGAGCTCTATTAATATACTAATTTTTCTGAATACATTCAGAAAAATACATATGAACACATGTTTGTATGACGTATTTTGGTATTGAGGTATTAAGATGTGAAAGAAATATTACATTTTATTTTACTAAAGCAGCCAATTTCAGTTTACAGTATGTTCTTGCTTTTAGTGATAAAACTAAAAGGACTCTACTATGCATGTTATATACAGTAATTGAAAAGCTGGATATATATCTAGAGAGAGAGAGATCTTTTATATTGTTAAAATTGCCAGGAGATGCAGTGGACTAAATAGTTGGTTGTTTCAGAAACAGATATAATAACCAGAAAATGTTTCTAGAAATAACTGAATTTGGGTAATATAATCAGCAAAAAAAATTTGCTTAAGCAACTTTTTTTTTAGAGCTGAAATGTATGCAAACCCCATTTTACTAATCCGTAAAGCCATAAAACAGAGTGATATGTGACAATGTTTAACCTGGAGATTTTCACAGAAAATCATTTATCAACAGAAAAATGTTTAGCATTCATTTATAATGATGTAAAAAAAAGTGTTTTCATATTTTTTTGTTAATTAATAAAAATCTCCTACACATGCTGTATGTTTTATCAAGCAGTTGCTTTGCTTATCACATCTGAGACTTACTTCACTTACTGCTTCAAAAGACGATATTCTACCATGAAGTGAATCATAACTTATTAGCTTTATTTAGTCCCTTTCCACTGCTATGAGCTAGCTTTCCTGGAATGCAATTTTTGCTATATGGTTATGCAGTCTAGACTTAATGAAAAAAAAATCATTTTTATTCATGAATACTATATTTATTTGAACTCCTGTCTTTATAATTTTTTTTCATCCACTCTCTCTTGCTATGACATCATATGCCGCTGGGCCATAGGCTGTATATAAATAGCTCATATCAAGTGTACAGCTAATACATGATGTCATGACTGAAAAAGCTTTTGAGCAGATGGGGAAAAACTGGCCACATTGTTATTGTTTTTTACTGATGGTAAGTCATTAGGCATGAACATTAACCAATCCCACAAATTACTTGTCAAAGAACTTATCCTGAAGCCCATTTATTTGATGTAGCTACTCTTTCATGGTCTCTCATATGTTTATTATCACAAATCACCACAAATAAAAGTGTTAATTTAATTAGAGCCAGTGTTAAGAACATTTTACAGCAGAGTACGGGTCAGAAATTAAGTTTCCAGACAAAATGCCACCTCGGTTGCCAGGTTTGATGTTTTCCAGCCCAAGGGTTAGAACACACATGCATGCATATCATGAATTAACAATAAATAATAATTGTTACAGAATTTATTAATCTGTATTAATAATTTATTAATTGATTAATATACATAATGCTAATTACCTGTTAATTTAATAAATTCTAATTAAATGTTAGCCTTGAACCTTAAACTGATACTGCAGCTTTATTTTGTATACTACAAATTGTAAATTACTTGATGACATGTAAATAAATATGTAGTGTCATTTGATAGTTCCGATAGTTCTCTTACAGTCATGATTATTGCCTAAAGTCAAAGAAACTTTAACAGGGACCTTTCTCATGCAAGATGGAAAAATGGGAATTTTACCTTCATGTGTTTTTTCTCTAGACCATGGTCACTCTATATATTTTTCCCCAATACAATTTTATATATATATATATATATATATATATATATATATATATATATGTATGAATGTATATATATATATATATATATATATATATAAATATATATATGTATGTATGTATATATATATATATATATATATATATATATATATATATATATAGAGAGAGAGAGAGAGAGAGAGAGAGAGAGAGAGAGAGAGAGAGATTTTGATTTTTAACCACATATTTATTAACTACACAAATTCAGGTACAACTTACAAAATCACAATTACTCAAAAACTCCAACAAATTTCAATGCATCATTTTCAATACAGCACACAACTTTTTCTACACTCCAAACCGCTTCAAACTCTTCCAATTTCTTTATATGAGAGTAGAAAATAAAATCATGTTTTACTCTAGCTTTTATGAGTCCCTTGAACAAACATTCAACATTTTTACTGGTACCATGAGCACTTTTATATTTCCTACTAATATAAACTGCCATTTTGGCTTGACCCAAAATAAAATTTAACAACCGTCCTTTCCTCTTTTTCCTTTTACAATAATTAAAACCAAAAATAAACACAACCATTGTAAAAATTTCATTAACATCAGTAAATATAATCTCCAATAAAGCAAACAAATATCTTAATCTCTCACAATGTATAAAACAATGAAATATGGTTTCTCTTTGATCACAAAAAGGACAGCAATCTTGCACACTTGGATTCAACACTGAGATAAAAGCATTTACAGCAACAATCCCATGTAAAATTCGCCCATGAAGATCACCCACATTTTTAGTCAATGGTGGTTTGTAACAAGAGCCCCAAAAAGGTTTGACTTCAATATCAACACTTAAATGGTCTCTCCAAGGTGTATCCATTCTTTTTAATTTGTCTTTATTTATCACCTTCACACAAACTTTATATAAACTCTTTCCACCCATTGTATCAAAAATAAAGTCTCTCAAAATCCCTTTAGTCATTAAAACATGTTCATTTTCAATTACACTTTTAGAGATCACCATACAAGGAAAAATATCTGTTTTATCAGGAAGCGCTTGACTCGACACAAAGTTCCAGTCTTCATCACTCAAATTGTCTCGCCACTTCTTTAACAAAAGATGGGCAGTCCTCTTTGATTTAATTCCAAGTCTCTGCGCAAGTGCATCAGCATTGTCCAACTTGAAACCAGCCACTTCTATTAAATCCTTCATTTTAACAACTCTGGCTTGTGTTAATGCTTGCATCAACCATAAAGTTGTATTTCCACAAAACTCCAGTCGAGCACCATTAATCAAAGGTTCTTCCAAAAACCAATACAGAGAATTACATGACAATGATCTTTTTACCTGTACCATACACCATGCTCTTCTTACACTCTCATAAAAAGAAGAAATAGACTTCAAATGAAAACTCTTACAATCTGTCCAAAAAATATTTTTTCTAAAACCCCACCCTCCAACCTTACTTAAAAGACAACAGGCTGGTCCAAACCAGGATAAATTGGGTCTATATAAAAACTTTTGAACAAACTGTAGCCTAAAAGCTACTTTCCTACTTACAAGATCAACAACCCCTTGTCCACCTTCTTCCTTTGGAAGATAAAGAACATTTCGTGGTAACCAATGTAATTTATCCCAAAAGAAATTCATCATCTTGACCTGTATTTTTCCAAGAACCCCTACCGGAGGCTCTAGAACGGATAACCTGTGCCATAATGAGCAGGCTACTAAATTATTAATGATTAATGCTCTCCCCCTAAAAGACATTTTAGGTAAAATCCACTAAAACCATCTAAACGAGTCCTAATTTTATGTAGCATAGGTTCTATTGCCATTGAATAAAGCATACCTGACAAAGGACATCCTTGTCTAATTCCCCTTTCTATTTTAAAAGGGCTACTCAAACCACCATTGATTTTCAGTACACTTTCAATATCCTCATAGAGCACTTTAACAAAGGCAGTGAAAGCAGGTGGAAAACCCAAAGTTTAAAAAATATACCGTAAAAACTGATGATCCACCCGATCAAACGCCTTTTCTTGATCTAGGGAAATTAGACCACATTTTTTTCCCAACAGTTTTGAGACTTCCAAAACATCCCGAATTAAGGATATATTATCCACTATTGATCTATTAGGTACACAATAAGATTGATCTAAATGTATAACCTGTCCAATTACTTCTTTCAGTCTGTCATCACCATACAAGGAAAAATATCTGTTTTATCAGGAAGCGCTTGACTCGACACAAAGTTCCAGTCTTCATCACTCAAATTGTCTCGCCACTTCTTTAACAAAAGATGGGCAGTCCTCTTTGATTTAATTCCAAGTCTCTGCGCAAGTGCATCAGCATTGTCCAACTTGAAACCAGCCACTTCTATTAAATCCTTCATTTTAACAACTCTGGCTTGTGTTAATGCTTGCATCAACCATAAAGTTGTATTTCCACAAAACTCCAGTCGAGCACCATTAATCAAAGGTTCTTCCAAAAACCAATACAGAGAATTACATGACAATGATCTTTTTACCTGTACCATACACCATGCTCTTCTTACACTCTCATAAAAAGAAGAAATAGACTTCAAATGAAAACTCTTACAATCTGTCCAAAAAATATTTTTTCTAAAACCCCACCCTCCAACCTTACTTAAAAGACAACAGGCTGGTCCAAACCAGGATAAATTGGGTCTATATAAAAACTTTTGAACAAACTGTAGCCTAAAAGCTACTTTCCTACTTACAAGATCAACAACCCCTTGTCCACCTTCTTCCTTTGGAAGATAAAGAACATTTCGTGGTAACCAATGTAATTTATCCCAAAAGAAATTCATCATCTTGACCTGTATTTTTCCAAGAACCCCTACCGGAGGCTCTAGAACGGATAACCTGTGCCATAATGAGCAGGCTACTAAATTATTAATGATTAATGCTCTCCCCCTAAAAGACATTTTAGGTAAAATCCACTAAAACCATCTAAACGAGTCCTAATTTTATGTAGCATAGGTTCTATTGCCATTGAATAAAGCATACCTGACAAAGGACATCCTTGTCTAATTCCCCTTTCTATTTTAAAAGGGCTACTCAAACCACCATTGATTTTCAGTACACTTTCAATATCCTCATAGAGCACTTTAACAAAGGCAGTGAAAGCAGGTGGAAAACCCAAAGTTTAAAAAATATACCGTAAAAACTGATGATCCACCCGATCAAACGCCTTTTCTTGATCTAGGGAAATTAGACCACATTTTTTTCCCAACAGTCTTGAGACTTCCAAAACATCCCGAATTAAGGATATATTATCCACTATTGATCTATTAGGTACACAATAAGATTGATCTAAATGTATAACCTGTCCAATTACTTCTTTCAGTCTGTTTGCCAAAGCTTTTGATAAAATCTTATAATCAGTGCATAATAAAGAAACTGGTCTCCAGTTTTTTATCTCTTTGAGATCACCTTTCTTAGGGAGCAAGGTTAAAACCGCTCTTCTGCAGCTTAGTGGCAGTTGTCCTTTATCCAAACTATCACTTAAAACTGCAAGTAGATCTTCTCCTAACAAATGCCAAAAAGCTTTATAAAATTCAACAGGCAACCCATCTATACCTGGTGCTTTACCAGTTCCCTTTCAAAAGCTACTCTCGATGCTGCGCTCAATAGCGCTAATGAGAACATTCTTTGTTCGACCGGTTGCGAAGCACGTGTGTCAAACACGCCAAGAATTGGCTTATATATAACCTCGGTGAAAACGTCATTGATTACGTGCAGCTGCAGGTTATAAATAGACGTGAAACGGAAACATCCCCAGGTTTCTTTGTCTTCGAGACCGCTTTGTGTGTGTGTGTGTGTCACTGTCTAGTTTGAAAGAGAAAAGAAAAAAGAAAAAGAAAAAAAAAAGAACATAGAGATCATGTCTAGTGCAGTCAGGAGATGCTTGCCACCTTGTGCTCAAGTTATCCCAGACGATGATTTACATGATTATTGTTTAGAGTGCCTTGGGGAAGAGCATGCGATCGCTGCTCTCGAGGACGCAGAGTGTGAGCACTGTGAATTGTTCCCCATCGGGGTGCTCCGCTCGAGGCTTGCTTTCTTTCGCGAGGGGCGAGCCTCGGCGTCCTCATTAAGATCATGGGCGCGCGTCGACATTGCCGAGAGACGAGGAGTGCGCGAGTGTCCTCTCTCTCTCGCGCTCTCCCCTGATCGCGAAGTCCCCGCCCCCGCTGCTGAAGCGCGCCCCGGCGCTTCTTCAGAGCGGGACGAGGACGCGGGTTCTCTTGCCTCCGGCGATATGGAGACAGAGAGCGCCGCCTCTGAGCGCTCCTCCCGCGATGATAAAGCGTTTGGGGAGCTTCTTGAGGTCGTGACTAACGCGGTGGCCAGGCTTAAGTTAGAATGGCCACAAGAGGAAGAGAACCTTAAGCACTCTAGATTAGATGACAGATTTTTGTCAGGTGGCCAAGGGGGGAGATCCCAAAATCGATCTCTCCCCTTTTTCCCAGATCTCCATGATGAGTTATCCCGTTCATGGAATAAGCCTTATTCTTCACGTATTGTGGTTCCCACGACGTCAATTTATTCAACTATCGTGGGCGCTAAGGCACAGGGATATGTGGCGATGCCTCAGGTCGAAGAGACGCTTGCGGGCTATCTCTCCCCTGGGAGTTCATCCTCACTTAAAAAGCCAACTCTCCCCACCAAGCCATGTAGAGTAACATCATCTCTGGTGGGGAAGGCATTTCAAGCAGCGGGTCAGGCGGTTCTATGGCGGTTCTGCAGGCATACCAGGCTGACCTGCTGAAGGACCTGAGCACGGGCGGGAGTGTTAGTGAGGAAGCGTTTTCAGAGCTACGCCGAGCCACAGATCTGTCTCTTCGTGCGACCAAGCAGACGGCCCGTGCCATTGGCCGTTCTATGGCTGCACTGGTCTCCACGGAGAGACATCTGTGGCTCAACCTCACAGGCATCAAGGATAGAGACAAAGTGTTCCTCCTTGATGCCCCAGTGTCGCCCTCTGGCCTATTTGGCGACTCCATGAATACAGTTGTCACTAGGTTCAGGGAGGCTAAGAGACATGCTGAAGCCTTTGATAAATTCCTTCCCCGCCGTGCTCAGACGTCAGGGCTGTCGGCCACCCAGCCCAGACCCAATCCGGTCTCTCTGCGGCGAGAGTCGCAGAAGCAGAGTGTGGCGAGCCGTGTGCCCCCTCCTCGTAGGGACTGGGGAGCGGCTCGCCGAGCTCAACAGCCCAGCAAGAGGCCGGATCTGAGGACGATTATTTTATCGAAAAAGAAGTCCTGACGGTCAAGCGACCTGGAACGTGGGGGTAAAAAGTCCTATCAGAAACTAGATGTTCCTTCCTGGCACCCCCAGGGGGCCGCTGTACAATCTCCGCCGCCATTGGTGTTTCGGGGAGCAGCGGCCTCCAGCTAAATGTTAAATGCTCGGTTGCTTCCTGCCACGTTTCAGGACACCGGACATCTAACATCCCCCCAACAAAACGAAGTGTCAAAATTACTGCCCCTTTCGGAGAAACTGGCAGCGTGGAAGCTACTGCCAAATATCTCCCCATGGGTACAAAACACTGTAGCGAGGGGCTACAGGATTCAGTTTGCATATCGTCCTCCGCGTTTCAACGGCGTGGTATCCACTTCCATGAAACCGGAACGAGCACATTGGTTGACACAGGAATTGCAAACGCTGCTGGAAAAAGGGGCCATAGAACATGTTCCCCTGCCAGACAGACGGTCAGGCTACTACAGCCGGTATTTTCTTGTTCCCAAGAAAGATGGGGGGTTGCGTCCAATTTTAGATCTTCGCGGGTTAAACCGCTACCTCAGAACATACAAGTTCAAAATGCTGACAATCAAGATGATTGTGTCTCAGATCCAGTCAGGCGATTGGTTCGTGACTATCGATCTCAAGGACGCTTATTTTCACATCGAAATCTTGCCACAACACAGGAAGTTCCTGAGGTTCGCTTTCGGGGGCGAAGCTTACCAGTATCGGGTTCTTCCATTCGGCCTAGCTTTGTCACCCCGCACGTACACGAAATGTATGGATGCAGCTCTGGCTCCTCTGCGACTCCAGGGCATCCGCATTTTGAATTATATAGACGACTGGCTGATTCTGGCTCAGTCTCAGGAGCTAGCGCTTCGACATCGGGATGTCGTTCTAGCTCATCTCGAATCTCTGGGGTTGAGACTCAACGCCAAGAAAAGCGTTCTCTCACCCTCCCAGAGGACAACGTATTTGGGGGTGGTATGGGACTCGGTCGTAATGCAGGCACAGCTGTCTCCTGCACGTGTCGAATCCATTCTAAACACCCTAAAGAACATAAAGCTAGGCCAGAAAGTCACAGTTCATCACTTTCAGAAAGTTTTAGGTCTCATGGCAGCTGCATCCACGGTGATACCTTTGGGCCTCCTGCACATGAGATCGTTTCAGTTGTGGCTCAGAGCCAGGGGATTTCATCCAAGGGCCAATCCCCAGAGGCAAATAAGGGTTACCCGCCAGGGGCTTCGTACCCTAGCTATGTGGTTCAGACCCCGGTTTCTGACTTTGGGTCCCACTCTTGGTCCGTGTTGTCGTCGCAAGTTGCTAACGACAGACGCTTCCCTCACGGGCTGGGGAGCGGTCTTAAATGGCCGTCCAGCCCAAGGGATCTGGAGAGGTCATCTTCTCGAATGGCACATCAATTGCCTCGAAATGAAGGCTGTATTTCTGGCCCTGAAATACTTCCTCCAGCAGTTGAGAGGCTACCATGTCCTAGTGCGGGTGGACAATACATCTGTAGTCTCTTACATAAATCACCAGGGCGGACTGCGTTCGCGCCGCTTGAACAAGTTAGCGCAGCAGGTCCTGCTTTGGGCACAGGAAAAGTTCCTGTCCCTCAAGGCGATTTACATTCCGGGGCATATGAATGTGGGAGCAGATTGGCTGTCCAGACAAGCTGTGACACACGGGGAATGGAAACTCCACCCCGAAGTAGTGGGTCAAATCTGGGAAAGATTTTACGAAGCAGAGGTGGACCTCTTTGCTACACAGGAGACAGCACAATGTCCCCTCTACTTCTCTCTGACTCATCCAGCTCCCCTGGGTCTGGACGCGATGGCCCATGCGTGGCCAAGACTGCGTCTTTACGCCTTTCCTCCAATTGCTCTGCTCCCGGGAGTCCTGGCCAAGGTCCGTCAACAGGGGTCTCGCCTCTTACTGATCGCGCCCCGTTGGCCGACCAGAGTCTGGTTCTCAGATCTAATATCCCTCCTCGACGGCTCGCCATGGGCGATTCCGATCAGGAGGGATCTTCTCTCTCAGGCGCAGGGGACAATATTTCATCCCCGGCCCGAGCTCTGGAACCTTCACGTCTGGCCCCTGAGAGGGACCAGCTAAGAGAGGCTGGCCTTTCAGCAAGCATAATAGAAACTATTCTAAGTGCTAGGGCTCCCTCCACTAGAAGAATGTATGCCCTCAAATGGCGTGTTTTTGAGGACTGGTGCATGACACACCATGTAGACCCAGCTCACTGCCAAATTGTTTCAGTACTGGAGTTTCTGCAAGAGAAATTGTCCTCAGGCACAGGCCCTAGTACTCTCAGAACCTACGTGGCCGCTATTTCGGCTTGCCACGTCCTGATTGACGGGGTTTCTGTTGGAAAGCACCCTCTAGTCGCCCGCTTCATTCGTGGGGCTAAGCGGTTGAGGCCACCCACTAGAGCTACGGTCCCTTCATGGGATTTAGCCATAGTGCTCGAAGGGTTGGCTGGCCCCCCATTCGAACCATTAGAATCAGTGCCTGACAGGCTTCTGGCTCTAAAGATGGTTTTTCTCATGGCCATTACCTCTCTAAAGAGAATTGGGGATTTACAGGCTTTGTCGGTCCTGCCATCCTGCTTAGATTTTGCCCCTGGCCGAGTCAAAGTTATTCTGCATCCTCACCCTAACTATCTTCCAAAAGTTCCTTTCTCGACCATACATCCGGTCATTCTCGAAGCTTTCTGTCCTCCGCCATTCACGACACCGGAGCAGCAAAGACTTCACTTACTGTGTCCAGTACGTGCTCTTCAGATTTACGTCCACCGCACTAGCCAGTGGCGTAAGTCAGAGCAACTTTTCATATGCCATGGGGGCCGTAACCGGGGGGCGGCTGCAACCAGGCAAACAATTTCACATTGGGTGAGGGATGCTATTGCCCTAGCCTACGAGGCGCGTGGTCAAACTTCGCCTCTAGGAGTTAGGGCCCATTCAACCAGGGGGGTGGCATCTTCAATGGCTTTAGCAAGAGGTGCACCCTTGCAGCAAGTGTGTGATGCGGCAGGTTGGTCCTCTCCGCACACATTTGTCAGATTCTATAGCTTGGATGTCCATGCTACTCCAGGCTCGCATGTCCTTGAGTCCACATCCCAGAGTCATGTCTGAGACCTCTTCGATGTTTGTGCGCACACACTACACAACCTTGGGGGTCCAGACACTTACAGTGCGGCGGCGTTGGTATTCTCGTTCCCATTAGCGCTATTGAGCGCAGCATCGAGAGTAGCTTTTGAAAGGGAACGTCTCGGGTTACTTGACTGTAACCCTGTTCCCTGAAAAAGCGGGAACGAGATGCTGCGCCTCAATGCCGCACTGTTGACGTGTCCGGACGTCTCTTCAGACAAAGGGGTAACCTGGGGATGTTTCCATTTCACGTCTATTTATAACCTGCAGGTGCACGTAATCAATGACGTTTTCACCGAGGTTATATAAGCCAATTCTTGGCGTGTTTGACACACGTGCTTCGCAACCGGTCGAACAAAGAATGTTCTCATTAGCGCTATTGAGCGCAGCATCTCGTTCCCGCTTTTTCAGGGAACAGGGTTACAGTCAAGTAACCCGAGACGTTTTCATACTCTGCAAAGCATTAAAAACTTCATCTATTGTTAAAGGACATACCAGTTCTGTATATGAATCCTCATTCACTTTTGGAAGCTGATCCACAAATTCAGCCATTAGCTGGTCATCGACAAAGCTGCGGGTATACAGCTCTTTATAAAAACTGACAGCCCTTTTACGAATGTCAGAAATCTCAGTAAGAATTTTTCCATCTTCTGACCTTAAACACTGAATATTTTTCCTTTGGCCATTTTTCCTTTCCAAACTGAAAAAGAACTTTGATGGGGCATCCATTTCAGAAAAATTCTGAAATCTGGATCTAACCAATGCCCCCTGAGACCTTGTACCTAATAGATCTGCTAATATTGCTTTTTTTTCCTTTAAGAGCCTGCAATTGATTTTGATTTACAGTTGCTCCACTTAAAGTCTGAAGTTCCACAATATCCATCTCTAGACTTCTCATGGATTGAACCATGTCTCTAGTAACATTAAAAGTGTACTGATTACAGAGTTTTTGTATCTGCACCTTCCCAATATCCCACCACTGCTGTAATGATGTAAAGGAAGATTTTTTTGATCTCCACCCCAACCAAAAAAACGAAAAACATTTACAAAAATGGGCATCTTCAAGTAAAGCACTATTAAAATGCCAATAGGCACTCCTACTTTTAATAGAATTAATAAAAACACATGCTACTACCATTGAGTGATCAGAGAAACCAACAGGACAAATAAAACAAGACTTAAAACATGGTTTCTGATATATAAAACAATAAAACATATCCAGTCTTGCTAAAGAGATAGAATTTTCTTTCACATGAGCCCATGTATATTGCCTTTCGTTACAATGAAAATTTCTCCACACATCACAAAGTTGCCAAGTTTTAATCATATTCAATAATTTATTTTTTGAAGCTATATGAGGTTCAATGTGATTCCTATCTAAATCATTGCTTGTACAATTAAAATCTCCACCCAGTATTAGAAAACTTTCCATATTACATTGTTTCAGACTACCACATAAAGTTTCAAGAAACAACATTCTTTCCATTGACTTCACAGGAGCATAAACATTTATCAATTCTAAAGTAACATTTTCAAACTTTGCTATTATCTTAATTAAACGGCCTTGTATTACTTCAACAACATCATAAGATATTGGTAGGCAGGTCTTTGAGAATAAAACAGCCACCCCAGCACTAAGAGCAGTCTTATGACTCAAAACAATCTTTCCTTCCCACTCCTTCATCCATTCAACTTCATTTTCCTTTGTGCTGTGTGTCTCTTGCAAAAACATAACATCTATGTTTTTAAGTTTCATTAGCTCATAAACTTGTGCTCTTTTGTTTACATCCCTCGCCCCATTTACATTCAGGGAAGATATTTTAAAATTACTCATTATGAGGGATGAAAAAAGCACAAGAGAACAAATACACATTACTCCATTATTCTTGTGACAAATCATTATGCATTGTCTGAGGACGCACCTTTTGCACAATCTTTTTTAAACGATACACTTCAGGGTTCGACAAACATACTTCACCTTTCTGCTTCATAAGCATTTTTGCTGAGTCAATGAATAACGAAAGATCAGGAAAAGAATCTATAACCTCCACATTCCTCATTCCTTCTGTACGCTGCAGAAACTGTTTCATTCTTTCCAAACTGTACCCACTATAACCTTTACTCATATTTCCTTCAACTTCAGAACAATCTCGCTCACTTTCTGAGCCCGACACTTCACTTACATTCGAAACTTCCCCAGAACTTTCAGTAACAATCTCATCATGTGCTTTTTTCTTTGATGTATTTTCCATCTCACAAAGATTCGACTTCCTCTTCACTGCCGGCACTTTAAATACCTCTTCATCCTCTTTAAGTATTTCACCCTCCAACTCATCAAAGACAATATCCATTGTCTCATCATTTTTTTGAACTCGTTTCTCACTACTCTTTACTCCACTTCCTAGATCTTCTTTGTCCACACTCAAAACAGAAACCCCACCAACTTCGCTTTCTTTTTCCAAACTCTGACCTTCATTAGATCCTCTTTCAACCTCTGAAACCTGTGACGCGTTTCTTTCTGGACAAGCGCGTACCAAGTGCCCCACCATCCGGCATCCAAAGCATCTCATGCTCTCAGTTGTTACAAAGATAAGATAATCAAAATTATCAACTTTAAATTTAAAAGTAATATTCAATTCATCAATATCACTCCTCAAAATCATATGCACTTGTCTACGGAAAGACACGACGTGCTTCAACAACGGAGATTTGCAGCCTAGGGGGATTTTCTTAATCGCAGAAACCAACTGTCCATAACGAGATAATTCGCGTTTCAGCGCTTCATCAGTAATGAAAGGGGGTACATTAGAAAGCAACACTTTTCTCGCTGGATTAACAAGTGGAAAAACTTTAATCAAACTACCATTGAGGACTAATCCATTTGCAACTACTTTGTTCACTTTTTCAACTTTGTCCAAAAATAACACAACAGCACCATTCATTCGAGATGCGGAACGAATACTACTGTGACCAACGACCTCTCCTACCACTAACACACATTCTTCAACCGAGCACTCAACTCCCACCGGCACTTTAATTCCATGCTGCCGGGTGAGTTGCTCATAAATCTCAGTCTCATTATTCGCCATGGCAGCCACTGGCTACACCACCCCCCACCACAATATTTTCAGTACTTTGTGACCATACACCACAACAAGCTTAAATAAACCCAGTGAAAGAAACAACACTTAAGTAAACAGACCTTTTGTCGTGGCCTAATGGTTAGAGAGTCGGACTCCCAATCGAAAGGTTGTGAGTTTGAGTCCCGGGCCGGCAGGAATTGTGGGTGGGGGGAGTACATGTACAGTTCTCTCTCCACCTTCAATACCACGACTTAGGTGCCCTTGAGCAAGGTATCGAACCCCCAACTGCTCCCCGGGCGCTGCAGCATAAATGGCTGCCCACTGCTCCGGGTGTGTGCTCACAGTGTGTGTGTGTGTGTTCACTGCTCTGTGTGTGTGCACTTCGGATGGGTTAAATGCAGAGCACAAATTCTGAGTATGGGTCCCCATACTTGGCTGAATGTCACTTCACTTCACTCACTTCACTTCACTTTGAAATGGGAAAAGACCCGACAGTCTCGCTCTGATTCACACTCCGCTCAGTCAGCAAACGCCCACGCATGCGCACAAACGAGAGAGAGAGGGAGAGAGAGAGAGAGAGAGAAATGTCCTCCCTCTCATCCTAGAATACATATGCCTCTCTTACTACATTTGGTAACCATCAGGCCAAGTGTTTTATTATTAGACATTTGTAAATGTGGAACATTTGGCAGCCATCAGACAGAGGAAATCAATTTGCACCATCAGTGTAGGGCATCAGTGAGTTGGCATTTGGTTGGCAGAAGGTAGTTCAAATGGTCAAGAAAAGAAGTGACACATAGACCATCATCTAGGCAAAAAAAGACCATGACTTTAAAGAATATGCTGCATTCTGAAGAAATTCATAGTCTTTGTCCACATTTCTTTATATGCACACACAAAGTCCTGTTTATTGAATCACTCAATCACATTCTTCATTGGTTCTACCATGACATTTTTTTTTTATATATATTTTTTTCGGACTACTTTCTCTGCTTCAATAAGAATTGCTGCCCTTTGCACGGCCATCAGAGCTGGCAGGCTGGTGATTAAACGGTACATTCTTATATAACATAATGGGCATGTTTGAGTCATGCTTGTAGGTCAGAGTGTTTGGGGCTGTAAGGCATGCACCCTTTATTTACACTGATGCTGTGCTATTTGTGGATTTATCTACATCTCTGTTTTATGCATGGATGCTTTTGCACACGTGCCTGTCCATCTGCTTTCCTGAAAAAGAAAGAAAAAACCCAAGCAACCATGTGTGCATGCACATGTTTGTCTACAGGATGTTCGTTCATGCAAGAGAAATACGTTTGGATAACAGGCTGCAGGAGATTTTGTCGTGTGTATCTGTGAATCAGGCTCGATGGCAGTGCTGAAAAGTATGGCAGACATCTCCTCTGTCTCTTTCATGGACTAATAAAAGCTTTGGTCCTTCCCTATTTTTCCCATCCACTGCTCATCCAGCACAGCTAGATGAGTGTGTGCCTAGAATATGAGTATATAAATATCCCTGTTACAGTGGCATTAATTCCAACTATGTGTTTTGTCATTATGGAACTTGTAGCAGCCAGACAGTTTTAAATCCATGTGCTATATAACCTTCTCATTTATCTTAGTTGGCAGTTCCCTTTCAATCGATCACTTTGATGTTGTGTTAAATTCCGACACAAGGGATGTGTTAAATTCCCAGTATTCTAGGATGGCCTCACTTGGGAGCCCAGACACCTCTGACATCATTGAGAAAAAAAAGGGCAATTAAATTGGCAAGCAAAATATACATAGCTGGCCACACACCGGACATCCAGGTATAAATAGGTCAGCATTGGATTTGCTCACTCGTTCTGTTCTTTGGAGTCAGATTTATGTACAATGTCTTGGCCACTGAACAGGCATCCAGGTGCAGTCTCGGATGAAAGTCTTGATGGTTCCATAGTGTTGGCATCTGCAATCAAATTTTTTTCAGGGTTGAAGAGTGACAACACACTTTTATGAAAATTAAAAGTTCAATCTAATGCTTTTACAAGACTTGACTTTTTGTGATGTAGTCATACAAATAATTAACTATTTTCATAACTTTTCTGTTGTAGCCTTTTAGTTAATGTTCCTCATGGACTATTAGTTTTGTTTTCATGGACTTCTGATTGGTTATTTTCATTCACTTGTTTTCCTTTGTTCAGTTTTCCCGCCACTTTTTAGTTGTCATTGTATCCATCTAATCAGCTGAGGTGTTAATCATTATTTCATTCATTTAGTTTGTACTTTAGTTCCTGTCCGCATATTCTATGTATTACATCTCTTTCTTTTGGGAGGCCATACTTCTTTGATCACTCTCTTTAGTGTGGACATTTGGGCATCTCTTTCTGTTTCTTCTTGAATATTGCTAAGCTTCGCATCACTGACAGGGAGAGCGCTGAGTACAGTATGTACTTGAACATCCATCTCTTCACTGAGGCTGTGATCAGTGCAAGGCATTGATTTTCTTGACAGCATGTCAGCCACTGGAATATCTTTTCAAGGAATGTGTACAACGGTAAAACTGTACTTTTGTAACTGCCAAATCATCCTTTGCAGTCTTGGTGGTACTGCAGTTAGTGGCTGACGATCGCTTCCAGGCGTTTATGATTGCATTCCACTGTTATGTGCCATCCATAAACATACTGATGAAATCTCTTGCAGCCCCAAAGGATAACCAGGAGGTATTTCTCAATCTGAGCATAGCTTATTTCTGTGACCTTGTGGCATATGCGAGTGAGTGGTTTACCTTCCAGCAGCAACACCTAATCCATATTTCGAGGCATCCACTTGCAGTGTGTGATCTTTGCTTGTGTAGAAGAATGCCAACACAGGTCCTGGCTGCCTGGTAATGATGTCTTTCAACTTTTAAAAAGCTGCATCATGTTGTTTGTTCCATACAAACTCACTGTCATGCCATATTAGCTGTCTCAGAGGTGCATTTGTGTCTGAAAGGCTTGGAGCAAAGATTGAAAGATATTTGACCATGTCAAGAATTGTTTCAAGTTCAGTGCAATTCTTAAGTTGTGACATCTCTTATATGGCCTCCACCTTGTGAGGGTTTGGTTTGATTCCATTTTTGGAAAGGCTCTTTCATAATGATACCTTGTTCCTCCATGGAGTCCAGCTCCTCTTTCAGCCTTTCAGCAGGGCAAAAGGAACTCTCCTTGGTGGTTGAATGACTGGCATGGCTGTCAGGTCCAGCTGAATGTTACATTCTCCAGGAAACCGACCAATGCCTGTTACACATCAGCAAATTTATCTTTAATCGACTCAGAATATTTCTCTGGGAAGGATTCAGACAGCACCAGCTTAATCATGTCCAAGTTAAGCATGCTTTTAATCCAAGCACAGGTGGTGACTGGGTGTCCACAATAAAGAAGTCGAGTGGCATGGTATTCTCTTTATATTTGCATGTGCCTTTAACTGACAATGGCTACCCCCCATATCCTGTGAGCTTTTTGTGTGTAGGCTTGATAGGCGGAGGGTTAACCAACTCCAGGGTTTGACTAAAAGGTGTCATGTAGGCAAAATGAATTTTTTTATGGGACCGAATTTGTATTTAACGAGATTACAATTTAATAATAATGTTAGAAATGTATAATCATGTGATGTTTGCTTTCCACGACTATTCAAACAGCGAATAAATTATAGGTTATATAGAGAGTCACATTATCTATGACATTGATCCAACGCGCGTTTAAGCACTCTCAAAAAACAAAACTATCGTTATAATCACTGAAGCTGTATAAACTGTGAAAAGAAGAATCTCTCACTTATACATCTGTGCTTTGTTGTTTATGATAAGGGAATTCGCAAGAGTCTGGGACTCAGTCAGCGAACTTCCACGCGCTCAACAAAACTGATGAGTTTAAGCGAGGTCTCATCTGAATGCTTCTGTTTTGTCATTGCATTCCTAAATTAAAATGCTCAACACTGTAAAAATGCCTAAAATAAAATACAGTGCAACATTAACAGATCTTAATTTACGACATTGTCTATTCATAAAGGTCTATATGGCGTTATTTTACTGACAAATGTCGAGAGCGAATTACTCTCGCACAAAACCGGATGCGATATATGCTCTTCTCGCCCGGTGAGAGTGCGCGCACTTAAAACGTGTCTCTCCTCTCACTCAAACTGTTTCCTGTGCACGCTCAAATCTCTCTGGGCTCATGCGCTATAGATATTATTTTCGCACCTGAATTAAAAGTTGTCAAAGGTTATCATTATGCACTTTCATAAAGGAGTCTCAAAACAGATTTGTGCAGGACCTTTCCTTGATTTTTTTTATTGCTGTATTTTTTTTTTACATAAATGGTTATTGTAGCTACTTTGTTTTGCTAAATCTCTTGTATTTTGATATTTTCTTCGCACATATGCAGCTCTCTGTAAAATAGGCTTTCAATTTTTTTTCAAGATCAGATTTTTTAAGATTTTAAGATGAATCTGTAATTTCTTTACAATTGAATACTACTTAGTCATAATATTAGAACTGAATCAGGTGTTTGGTTGTTTTGTAAATAACATTTAAACTTTAAACCCTTCTGAACAATTTATCTAAACAAACAAAAAAGCATATGATTCTTAAACCTAATGTGGTCATATAGGCCTATATATATTGTTTACTTGGATATATATATATATATATATATATATATATATATATATATATATATATATATATATATATATATATGTGTGTGTGTGTGTGTGTGTGTGTGTGTGTGTGTGTGTGTGTGTGTGTGTGTGTGTGTAAGTTGCACTATTCCCTAAACCTATACTTAAGATTACAAATATAAAACTATAATGAAATTTTAATATTTGCCATAACATTACTACATTATATTCTATGAGTTTAATACATTTGCAGACAATGTAATTAAATATCTATCATATCACTGTAGCCATTGAAGTGCCTTTGAATGCATTTTTAAGTGAATTTTCATGAAAAACAAAGTCAGAACTGAAAACAAACACCAGATAAAATAAAAATTAATAAAAAAATTAACAGCGAGGCTATTAGAACATTTATTGTAATATCTTGCACCCAATTCCTGGCCATTTCTATTTCATTAACATTGCTAAATGTTATAAAACTGGAAAGAAATTTAAGATCCATCTTTGATTGTCAAAATAATTCCAGGTCCAGTTCACTCAGCCAATAATATTTCACGCAGTATTTGCATTGCTAGGGAAGTCGTGGCCTAATGGTTAGAGAGTCGGACTCCCAATCGAAAGGTTGTGAGTTCGAGTCCCGGGCCGGCAGGAATTGTGGGTGGGGGGAGTGCATGTACAGTTCTCTCTCCACCTTCAATACCACGACTTAGGTGCCCTTGAGCAAGGCATCGAACCCCCAACTGCTCCCCGGGCACCGCAGCATAAATGGCTGCCCACTGCTCTGGGTGTGTGCTCACAGTGTGTGTGTGTGTGTTCACTGCTCTGTGTGTGTGCATTTCGGATGGGTTAAATGCAGAGCACAAATTCTGAGTATGGGTCACCATACTTGGCTGAATGTCACTTCACTTTCACTTTCAGTTTTCTTTCATTGGTCAGTTGTGGAGGTCTGATTGGTTAAAGGTACAATTTGTAAGATATTTGCAGTAAAATATCCAAAAACCACTAGATTTGTGTTATATATTTTGTCCAGCTGATTACTAACAATATCTATAATGTTTTCAATTGCTTGTAAATTATGTATTATTCTAAACAGTGACATGGGGCAGTGCAGTCACCTGTCAATGACGTTAGTTACCCTTTGTGACCGCCTTTACTGACGTAGAAACCACATGACAACAGTTTCGTGGACAAATGCGGAAGTAGTGTCTAGCGTCCAGCAAACCACTAGCTTGCTTCAAGCAGTTCCTTATTTACTTCTTCTTGCATGTTTTATGGGGAATTGTGTTACTTATTTATGGAACATAGTTATTGTTTACTGTCTGCCGCTGGTTCTGTCGACAAGGAGAGCCCTTGTAAACGTAAGCATACGGACCAACCAAACGAACCAAGAAGAGTTTGGGACAAGAGGAGAGAAAGAGCGAGGATTAATATCTGTGTTGCATTTTCTAGATGGAGAGAGCTTTATGACAAACTTCAACTAGAAAGAGATGCCGCTCTCACTTGTGTTTTACTCGGCAAAATCCAAGATGGCGCCGCACATGGCTGCTTCAGTGCTTGGCTCTCCAGTGTTTGTACTGTTTTTGTTCGTTTTTCCTGTTTTTTGTTTAACAAACACGATCAGTTTCACCAGGGATGAACTGCTGAACATTCGGCAGAACACACCACATGATATTTTTCCGGATTTCTATTATAACAGACGTTTTACTGAACATTGTTATCGGAGGAGCAGCGGCGCTGATCAAGCGCTTCAGGACGCGCAGGCGGGGAAAGCGAGCGGGAGCGCTCGTCAGACTCAGGAAGCGCGGATTTCGAATGCCGTTGCCTAGCATCCATCTCGCAAATCTCCGCTCTCTACCCAACAAAACGGACGAACTCCTTCTGCTTTCTCGGACAAATAAGGATTTCTCTCACTCTGCTGCTCTGTGTTTCACGGAAACCTGGCTGAATGACACCATACCGGACAGCGCGCTCCATCTGCCGGGCTTTCAGCTGTTCAGAGCGGATCGCGACACAGAATCAACGGGGAAATCGCGCGGCGGCGGGACATGCTTTTACATCAATGAACGGTGGTGTACAGATGTAACTGTGTTAAAGAAGATGTGCTGTCCTGATCTAGAAACGCAGGTTATCAACTGCAAGCCATTCTATTCGCCGCGGGAGTTTCACTCGTTCATTCTGGTTAGTGTTTACATTCCACCTCAAGCGCATGTGAGCTCAGCTTTACAGAAACTCGCTGAGCAGATCACAGACAGAGAACAACAACACCCGGACTCTGTTTTAATCATTCTTGGGGACTTTAATAAAGCCAATCTCTCCCGTGAACTGCCAAAATACAGACAGCATGTTACCTGTCCCACCAGAGACAGTAATATACTGGATCACTGTTACACCACAATAAAGGATGCATATCACTCTGTTCCACGAGCAGCTTTGGGACATTCTGATCACTGTCTGGTTCATCTTATACCATCCTACAAGCAGAAACTTAAATCTGCTAAACCTGTAGTAAGGACTGTGAAGAGATGGACCAGCGAAACAGAGCAGGATTTACAATCTTGTTTTGACATCACAGACTGGAGCGTTTTTGAAGCTGCTACCACCGATCTGGACGAACTCACAGAGACTGTAACATCCTATATTAGTTTCTGTGAGGATATATGCATTCCTACCAGGACTTATTTAACATTCAACAATGATAAGCCATGGTTTACAGTAAAACTCAGACACCTTCGTCAGGCCAAAGAGGATGCCTACAGAAATGGGGACAGGGTCTTGAACAATCAGGCCAGGAACACACTGAACAAAGAGATTAGAGCGGCTAAAAAGACCTACGCTAAAAAGTTGGAAGACCAGTTTACTTCCAACGACTCTACTTCAGTTTGGAGAGGACTGAGAGCCATCACAAACTTCAAGACACCATCCCCTTGCACTGAGGCTAATCAACGACTTGCTAACGACCTGAATGAGTTTTATTGTAGATTTGAAACCCCAACACCCACTCTGACCATCTCCCTACACAACCATTAACACCTCCTGCAATCCCCCTCTCCATACCTCCTGCTCTTCAAATCTGTGAAGATGATGTGCGCCAGGTCTTCAAGAAAAACAAAAGAAGAAAAGCACCAGGCCCAGATGGCGTTACACCAGCCTGTCTGAAAATCTGTGCTGACCAGCTGGCCCCCATCTTTTCACAGATCTTCAACAGATCTCTGGAGTTGTGTGAAGTGCCTTCCTGCTTCAAACGCTCCACCATAATCCCCATTCCAAAGAAACCAAAGATAACAGGACTTAACGACTACAGACCTGTGGCTCTAACGTCTGTCGTCATGAAGTCGTTTGAAAAACTGGTTCTGGCTTATCTGAAGGACATCACTGGACCCTTACTGGACCCCCTGCAGTTTGCGTACCGAGCAAACAGGTCCGTGGATGATGCAATCAACATGGCATTGCACTTCATCCTGCAACATCTGGACAAAACAGGGACTTATGTGAGGATCCTGTTTGTGGACTTTAGTTCGGCTTTCAACACCATCATCCCAACAACCCTCCAGACCAAACTGACCCAGCTCTCTGTTCCTAGCTCTATCTGTCAGTGGATCACCAGCTTTCTGACAGATAGGCAACAGTTAGTGAGACTGGGGAAATTCATGTCAAACAGCTGCTCCACCAACACTGGTGCCCCTCAGGGATGTGTTCTCTCCCCTCTGCTCTTCTCCCTGTACACCAACGACTGCACCTCTAAAGACCCCTCTGTCAAGCTCCTGAAGTTTGCAGATGACACTACAGTCATCGGCCTCATCCAGGACGGTGACGAGTCTGCTTACAGACAGGAGGTTGAGCAGCTGGCTGTCTGGTGCAGTCTTAACAACCTGGAGCTGAACACGCTCAAAACAGTGGAGATGACTGTGGACTTTAGGAGAAACCCCCCTGCACTTTCCCCACTCACCATCATGAACAGCACTGTGGCTGCAGTGGAGTCATTCAGATTCCTGGGAACCACCATCTATCAGGACCTGAAGTGGGACAATCACATTGGCTCCATTGTGAAAAAAGCCCAACAAAGGTACTTCCTTCGCCAGCTGAGGAAATTTAACCTGCCACAGGAGCTGCTGAAACAGTTCTACTCAGCCGTCATTGAGTCAGTTCTGTGTACTTCAATTACTGTCTGGTTTGGTTCAGCTACAAAATCAGATATCAGAAGACTACAGAGAACTGTTCGGACTGCTGAAAGGATTATTGGTGCTCCCCTGCCCACCCTCCAAGAACTGTACACATCCAGAGTGAGGAAAAGGACTCAGAAAATCACTCTGGATCCCTCACATCCAAGTCACCCCATCTTTGAACTTTTGCCATCTGGCCGGCGCCTCAGAGCCGCAAATACAAGAACAGCAAGGCACAAGAATAGTTTCTTCCCCCAGGCAATCTACCTCATGAACAGTTAAATGTTTCCCACTTAAACTTATGCTTATGCAAAAATGTGCAATATCCTTATATTTATTTGTTACCCCTCCATCCTAGAACATTCCTGCATCTCACTCAATCCTATTCCATTATCATTTATAGCACAATTGTTTATACACTTATTTATTTGGTAATTTGTAATTCTCCTGGAATTTTTTTTTTTTTGTTGTTGTCTCTGTTTACTGGAAGCTTATGTCACTAAAACAAATTCCTTGTATGCGCAAGCATACTTGGCAATAAAGCTCTTTCTGATTCTGATTTTGATTCTGACAGGTGAGTTGTTTTGATTCGTGTCTTTAAAGAAAACGTATGCTATAACGATCAACAAGATTAGTATTATGGGGCATACAGGCCAAACGCCAGGCATCGCGTCTCTAGACCTGCGTGAGGATGCATCTGATCCATAGTCTGATCGCGTCTTTGCATTGACTTTGTACGTAATCTACTCGTGCAAATCGTTGAACTCACATTTGAAAATGATGACATCAAACACAACAGTTACAAAACTTTACCTCATCCGTTAAACCCATGATTTATGTTTCTGTCTGATTAATGGCCGTCAGCGGTTGGGTAGAAGACAACAAATTCCATCATTCCATGCTCCTCCTTAGTGTCATCAAACCACGCGTTTGCTATTGTTTTAGTAGTGCGCCCTCTCGTGGCAGGTCCTACACACTGTACCTTTAAAGCTTTATTCATTTGTACCTTTTAAAACCATGTTAACAAAGCAGCCTATTTTACAGAGAGATTAATTTGTGCAAAGAAAATTTCAAAATACAAGAGATATAGTAAAACAAAGTAGCTACAGTAACCATTTTATGTTAAAACAAAAATACAACAATTAAAAAATCAAGGAAAGACCCAGCAAAAATCTATTTTGAGACTACTTTTTAAAAGTGCATAATGATAGCCTTTGACAACGTTTAATTCAGGTGCGAAAATAATTCATATCTATAGTGCATGAGCCCAGAGAGATTTGAGCGTGCCCAGGACACAGTTTGAGTGAGAGGAGATTTGTGCTCGCGCATTGTATTAATGTGCTTTAGCACTACAATAATGCTACAATAATGCGCTCATGACATTTGTTTGTAAAACAACGCCATAATATTCACATTGTTAGTAACAGACATAATAGATATTTGTTTATGCTAGGGCATTTTTGCCCCAAGTCCCCGTGGCCAGGGGAAGGCTAAGACTTCAAAGACTTATCAATTTTTTTGAAGTCTCTCTCGGGTATTACATGTGTCTTTTCTTTTGTGTTCTTTCCCGCGGTATTCGCATTTATGGAGCCATTATGTATGCATGCTGTCTGTTTTTGAGTTTTCTGACAGCTCTAAATCCATTTTTGCATGCTTTCCTATTGCGTGCACTTGTTGCTCCTGATTTGCATTTGTGCTGCCGTTGGCAATACTTCTCATCTGAGCCTGCGCAATCTCATGGGATCTTGCAATGATGACTGCTTTTTATAATGTTAATACAGCACCATTTTTGAGTTATTTCTCTCTCACCATCTCCTCTGGATTGGTGTAGCCACTGTCTTTAATGAGAAGTCTGAGTTCTGTGACAAACTGATCAAATGTTTCACACTGGCACACTGCGTTTTTTCAGTGAACTTGTATCTATGTACCAAAAATTGGGTTCGCCTTTGGTACTATGTTAGCTTCAAATTTGTCATAGTAAGTTTTTAGCAACTTCATCTCCATTGGTCATGGATTGAGAATCACAGAATCTCCCAGATGCATGAATGTTTAATCAGCACATTAAAGTGATATTTTTGGGACCGTTTCACCACAAGGAAGAGAGGGAGAAATGCAGCTACTTGATTCTATGGGTCAGGGAGAAAGGATGGGACATTCTCTCCCAGGGGAAGGGCACAATCTGACATCCAACCCAAGATCTCTGAAACCTCCATGTCTGGTCCCTGGACAGGACTAGGGCTGCAACTAACGATTATTTTGACAATCGATTAGTTGGCCGATTATTTTTACGATGAATCAATTAATCGGATTAAAACCCCTTTTTTATTTATTTTAATTTTAGTGACAAAAACACACTATTCCACATTGTGCCCAATGTCCTCAAAACAAATGTGCCAAATGAATGCTATGAAAACATACAGTGCTTAATTTATTAGACCACCTATCATAAGAATATATTTTTGAAAAATATTTTTGTAATTTGTCAAAAAATTTAATATTCGAAAAATGTTATTGTATTTTTGGACAAATAACAAACTGAAATAACTAAATAGTATTTATTAACATAACAAAAATGGCCTCTTTTGCCTTTGATAACAGCTCACATGCTTGCTGGCATTATGTACTTTTTGACTAACTGGGTATCTGAATAAAGAAAACTATAAAGCACTTGACAATTTTTTTCTGCCTTTCTTTAACATATAACAGCAATAATTATATTATAGCATTAAAAATAGCTTAATACTGTTACTAAAAAGCTTAAGCATATTGGAGGTCTAACCAATACAGAATACAGTAATTACCAATACTGTTAATTAAAAACAGCAGTCACAAACCTTACAAAATTGGTTTAAAACATTACATTAATTTGTTTTAATAAATTTGTTAATCACTGTAGGCTATATAGTGAATATAGTTTAAATCTCTAGATCAAAAATGAAAACAATAAAAACAAATAAAATCACAGTAATTCTCTGCAGGAACACATATCACATGCACTTTGATCACAGTCAGTCTCATCTTACTGTAATTTCTTTGTCCTGTAAAAAATTCTGATATTTATATTCAAACAATTACACGCTGCTGACTCTTAATAAATGTTAAACAACAGATATTTCAGCATGTCTCCCACACCTCTCTGTGTCCTCTACCGTATAATAATGAAAACATGGATTCTAGGAGTATAGCTCAAATATATTGATGATTTTTGTAAGAATAAGTCAAGTATACGTAAATGTAATTTTAAGTATATTCCTGGGAAGTACATGAAGCCCATTTCTGAGGACTACATAAAAAGTAAACTAAAAGCATACTTTCCTATTTTTAGTTTAAAAGAAGTATAATAATAGCACACTTGAATACACTTCTTTTTCTTAAGGGTAGTCAGGACACTTGGAGTGAAAGAATGTTTGCTTTGACATGTTTGGTTTAAACTGCTTATTCATGTCTTTGTACAGATATCAGAAGGATTCCAGTGTAAGGAACAAATAGATTGATAATTTTAAATGGCATACTAATTTGTGTCAGAGGATTGTTCGGACATTGATGCAGATTGTTTTGAAAACGAGGCACAGTGTCATGAAGAGTTCAGAAAGAAAACTGTTGAAAGATGAAGTGGTACTAGATCAATCTCAACCTGTACTATAATAATCCACAATGAGATCAACAGAGCTCCAGACACACATAATCTCTTCAAAACATTAAATTCTCTGTCCCCCTCCAACACCTCTTTAATAGCTAATGATTTCACCACATTCTTCATAGACAAAACTAGAACAATCTGTAATCAGTTCACTGATCTCAAACCAACAGGATCTCAAACCAAACACATCCACTGTTATTAAATCTACCCTCTTCTCCTTCTGCCTCCTCAATAAGGCATCCTACAATATGCCCACTAGACCCAATCCCCTCACAACTTTTCCAAGCAATCTCTCCTACACTCTTATCAGCATTCATACACATCATCAACATATCTTTCCTCACAGGCACTTTCCCCACTGCAATCAAGCAATGTCGGGTAACCCCACTGCTCAAAAAACCTACATTAAACATTTATAGCTACAGATCTGTCTCTCTCCTTCCATTCGTAGCAACACATTTGAACGAGTTGTCTTCAACCAGCTTATTTCTTTCACAAAATAACAAACTGCATTCATGCTAACCAGTCAGGTTTCAGGCATGGCCATTCAACTGAGACTGCGCTATTGTCAGTCACTGAAGCCTTGCAGATTGCAAAAGCTGATTCCAGATCAAAGGTTCTTATCCTGCTGGATCTATCTGCTGCTTTTGACACTGTGAATCATCCAGTCTTCCTGTCCACCCTCATCACTGGGCATCACTGGTATTCCACTTCACTGACAATTTTCAAGCAACAGCTGAAGACAAATCTTTTTCGTCACCATCTGAAGAATCCTAGAAGAAACAATAATAATAATAAAAAAACCTTTGCTTTTTTTTTTTATTAATATCCAGTCTAGCGTGTACTTATTTGAAAAAGCTTGGTATTGCAGGCCCTTCCTGTGTCTATTTTAATCTTTAAGATGAATCACTTGATGTATTCCTCAATTGTAAATCACTTTGGATAAAAGCCACTGCTTAATGAATGCAGTGGCGCCCCCAGAAAATGTTAACAGGGGTGGCCAAATCAGGCCACAGCAAATTTTGGGGGTGGCACATTAAAATAAAGAAAAAAAAATTAAGGGTTTGCAATATAGACAAAAAGTTATATCTCTGTGAGTTCTAGGATTTTATCGATAATGATAATTACACTATTTTGCTGAGTGTTATTGTGCTGATATCTTGTTTTTAATTGTGCTGACACCTGATTTTTTTTTTTTTTACCTTTACACCATTGTTTCTAAAAGTGTGCACCATATTTTAGGTCAAATACTTTTATTTGGGCTGTTACCAAGCAAATGCAATCAGTATCAACAAAATTGATCTTTGCAATGCAGATAAAACAGAAGCTGCATCTGAAGTGCCATTTAGATGTTTTTACACACTGTTTAATGCAGCTCCGTGGAACATGGAATACTTTAACCTGCAGTTACAAATGAATAAATAATGTTTTGATATTTTAAAGATAAAACATTGAAAACTGATGTTTGAAATTATTAAAAAAATGAAAAGGTTCCATTAAATGTGAAATTAAAACCGCCAATAGGTGGCAGCGAGTCACTGTTAATAAGTGAGTCATTGCGATTGAACCGAATCATTTAAACGGTTGATTCATTCAGGAACGAAACACTTTAATGTTGCTCAGAGACGCAAAACTGTGGCTGCAGCAGGTGCTGCACTTTTTTTCACTTCTTAAACTATTGTGAATTTACATTCTGCATTTAAATTAATAGTACCCACTGCAAATCTTCCTAGGGGTGGCCGCAGGGGTGGCCAGAGTTTATACAGGGGTGGCCGTGGCCACCCCTGGCCACCCCTTGGGGGCGCCCCTGAATGAATGAATGTAAATGTATATCTGTATGCAGCTGCATCAACAGTAAATTAATGATTTTATATTGCTTTGTCTGGAAATTACCATGTTATTTTGATTATGTTATCAAAACATCTCCGGGTTGAGCTAGTTTTGTCCTGATTGTTGGTAGGCATGAACAAGTAAAACTTTGGGCAACTGGCTGGGTGTATAACCTGTATGGTGTGCCTTTCCCCTCTCTGAGGTGATAACTATGCTCTTATTATCCAGGTGAGTTTCTAATGTCCAGTAACCTTAGATTATCACTTACTCTCCAGCAGTCTTCAGCAGAGGAATTTACTATTTAACTACTGCAGTTCATTACTGCAAGAAAATGTGCATAACCTGTGGTATGCCCAATTTCAGGTAAACTCTTATTTTTGGGTTAAGTGCTCCACATTTCTCTAGTGGTAATGATATATTTTCCTATTTTTAGCTACCATTCTATATGGCTTTAGCAGTCCACCATTCTCAGGCAGGTACAGTACTACCACAGAGAGCTTGTTCTATATGTGAAGTGTTTTTTGCATGTTAACCTCCATTCAAGAAGGATGTGGTTTCCACAGTTTTCTTTTCTCCAAGACAGGGAAAATAATACTTCTGCAGAGCAAACCTTGGGTCTGCACAGCTGTAAGTTTTTATTGTTAAGAAAAAAAGGTCAAGAATTGGCTGAAATGACATATTCCCATTGTATGATCCTTACCCTTCTTTCACAATATAGTGGGCTAAGGCAACTTAATTGGGACATAGGGAAGGTTACAACATGGCCTGAGTGCACTTGTTATTAGGCATGCAGCAGCTTGCTTCCATCTGCACTACCAAACCTTGTAATTCGGTTCAGCTGGATGTGACGTTTAGTAAAGGGTACCCTAGTGTCACTATACTGACACAAAGTTGAATGACTGAGAGAGTCTTGATTTCTTGGTTACTACTGTAACCTCTGTCACCTGATGGAGGATATGAGACCACAGAAACACACAGGCAGAAGACACACGTAGGAGCAAAATTCACAATACCGGATCACAAGTAGACATACTGTAAACCGAAGGCTTATAAATACAGGCAAACAAATGAACAAACGAGATGATTAACATGGACAGGTGGACAGAATGGACTAATCAGGTCAACTGAGGAAAAGTTACAGAGCACATGGGGTATGAAAACTCAACACAAAGTCCAAAGATGTGACATTTCGCTCGTGTCCCGGAAGGCACAGACCTCACGCCACAGGAACAAAGGGTGGGACGGAGGGGGACTTAGGAGGAGGAAAAAGGAGTGGATGTAGGATAGTGACAGGGGATGGCAAAAGGCTGGCAGGAAGGTAGGCAGACAATACTGGTGGATGTTCAGGCGGAGGACAGACACGGAGGTGGACAACAAACAGAGTCCAGGGTGGAGACGATGGAGGGATTAGCCAGAACGGAGACAGCAGGAGTCAAGGCAGATGGAGTAATCAAGGAGGGACCTGGAGACCTGCCAGAACAAAGCTCCAGGGTGGAGTTGAGGGCGGGAGGAGCCATTGTGGAGAAGGCTTTGCTGACATGCTGGGGACGACTGACAGAGATGAAACAGATTGAAGAGAAAACCAGGATGGAGCCGAGTAGATGGAGAACCAGGGTGGCACAGATGATCCGGAGGGCTAAGGTGGAGCTGAAGGCTCAGGTGACAAAAGCAGAGGTGGTGATCTGGAAGGCCACTGTGGAGCCAGAGCGACTGAGGATGAAAGTGGAGCCGAAGGAAAGGATGTACCTGACAGAGCCAGACGAGTAGAGTCCCGAGGCAGCAGATGGTCAAAGGACTGACCAAGGTGGGGCCAAAGGGACAAGAAAGCCAGCTGGAGCCAGTGGGATGATGGTCCACAATGGAGATGAAGGGAGCTGGATCTAAGGCAGAGCCGATGTGTCAAAGGACTGAGGCGGAGTCCAGGACTCGGAGGCTGGAGGTGGAGACAGAGGATCCTCATGCCTAGGCAGAGCTGGAGATTGGAAGTCCCGAGGAGGATCAGAGCACCCAGATGGTGGTGACTGAGGGTGAGCTGATTGACTGAAAAGCACCAGCAGAGATAGGGCTGAGGAACTGACTGGTATAAGAGGAGATGGGAGAGGGAGGTTGGGAGGGAATACAGGAGAACAGAAGCTGGGAGGAGCTAGCAGAGACACAGGAGATTCAGGAGATTCAGGGCTGGACAGAACGAGTGGAGACATAGGGCATTTAGGGCTGGAGAGAACCAGCGGAGACACAGAAGATTCAGGGTTGGATGGAACCATGAAGACACAAGAGACATAGGAGACTCAGGAACACTGGGTACAACTTCATCACAACTTCTCTTTAGAGCTGGGTTCGTCAAACATAACTCCTTCCAGGACAGCCAGAAACCTAGGAGTTCTGATGGATCATCAGTTAAGCTTCACAGACCACATTGCTACAATGACCCGGTCCTGCAGATTTGCCTTATACAACATTAGGAAGATTAGACCCTTCCTATCAGAGCAAGCCACCCAACTTCTTGTCCAAGCTCTTGTTCTCTCCAGACTGGACTATTGTAATGCTCTCCTGGTGGGCCTTCCTGCATGTACTATCAAGCCTCTGTAATTGATCCAGAATGCAGCAGCGAGGGTTGTCTTCAATGAGCCAAAAAAAGCTCACGTTACTCCTCTCCTCATCAGGTTACACTGGCTACCAGTAGCCACTCGCATCAAATTCAAGGTACTGATGCTTGCCTACAAGATGACCAGTGGCACTGCACCAACATACCTAAACTCACTGGTTAAATCTTATGCCGCGTTTCCACTGCAGGAACTTTACCCAGGAACTAGGGACTTTGGCCTGGTACTTGGTGTGTTTCCACCACAGGAACCAGGAACTAAATAAAGTTCCGGGTAAAACAATGCCCTTCGATAGTCCTTGCTGGCGAGGTAGTACTTTTTCAAAGTTCCAGAACTTTCGGGGGCGGGACTTGGGCGCTAAACATTCTGATTGGTTGAGTTCATGCAGCTTTGGTTGAGTCAGAGTTCAACCACCATTTATTCGGATCATTTTCAAAATATTACTATCATTGTGTCATGAAATGTAATTTTAAAAGTATTTCAGGCAAAAATTAAGTTGTTTAAAACTCAAATTTGTGGTTTATTTATAAAGACAGCGCCTATTTAAAAATGTGTTTCTCTGATCTCGGAGAGGATGAGCTCCACGCGATCAGCGGCTCAGTGCTTATGTATCCGCCAAGAGTAGCCTCACCTCGGCTAGACCTTCTGGTATGTGCCGCTGGCTTTGATGTCTCTTTAGTGGTTAAACATAAAATATAATTAGTTTTGGGTAAATCTAACAGGTTATCTTTGGTCTGTTTTCAATTTATCTATATGTTAAAATGAAAATAAAAAAGGCAAATTTATTGTAATGGCTGTATAAATACACATATCCCTGAACTAAGTACATTTCTGCACCTGTTATTATGTTTAAATGAAAACGAAAGGAGGCAGTGGTATTTGATATCCTATTTCGTTTTATTGTAAATTTACAGAGAGGAAAATTGCAGTAACAATGGTCAGCTGACTGAATTCATCAAGTACGCTGCTGTTTGCAGAATTACCGGATTTGTATCGTCGTGGACATCACACTCCCGAGTCGAATGCGCAAAGTCCAAACTACAGAGGATGCACGTCCAAAATCAGCGTACTTTCTATTGAGAAACGCGCGCAGACCCACGTCACTTGGTCTATTTGCTTAATCTTCCCGGTACTTTACACCGCGGTAGAAATGCAGAAAGCAACAGGTCTGGGGGGGGGGAAGTTCCTGGGGGAAAAAAGTTCCTAGTACAAATGTTCCAGGTAATTTCGGTAGAAACGCGGCATTATGTGCCTTCCAGAAGTTTGCGCTCTGCAAGTGAACGATGCCTTGTGGTGCCATCCCAAAGAAGTTCAAAATCACTCTCATGGACCTTTTCCTGGACTGTGCCCAGCTGATGGAATGACCTCCCAATCTCAATTCGTACAGCTTTGAGAATGAATTGAGATGATGAGTCTTTGATGAGTAATGAGTCTTTACTCATTTTCAAGAAACATCTAAAGACTCATCTTTTTCGCCAGCAGTTAACCAACTAATACTAGCACTTTTCCTTCTTTTCTCGTCTTTTCATTTATTTAAAAAAAAAAAAACCCTGGCTATGCATTCTGTACTAGACTAACTGAGACTTGTCATGGCACTTGTATTCTGTTGTTGTTCTCTTGTTGACCTGACTCCTTCTATTGTTCTCATTTGTAAGTCGCTTTGGCTAAAAGCGTCTGCTAAATGATTAAATGTAAATGTAAATGTTAAGATAATGGATAATGTGCTTGGCACACCAGCTCCAAAAAATCACTGGTGTGAGACTCCTGGGAGCGGTCCCTCTGCTCCAGGCATAGCAGGGCAACGTTAGGATTGTCCATGGTGACAGAGAAGTGGGGGCAAAGGAAACAAAAATGCTGCAAAAAAGACTGTATATGTCCAGCATTCTGTTACGTAACATGGTCTAAAACCACGCACAAAAGTAAATGATAAAGGTACATCACAGGAAACAGGCAGGATACACATGTAGGATCAACATATCCTCCTACACTACAAGCCTTCAGTTTAAAAAAAAAAACAGGCAAGCAAATGAGCAAATGAGATAATTAACAAGGACAGGTAAAAAGAATGAACTAATCAGGGAAACTGAGAGAAACTAGGTCACGGAGCACATGGGGAATTAAAGCAAAATACAAAAGTCAGTGGATGTGACAGATAAAAAGCTATATGCATAAGATATTTAAAACATACAAAAATATACTGGCTACAACCATATGGCAAATGCTTAGAGTCTACTCTGCTCTTCAGACACGCCTTTACAGACATAGTGTTTGAATAAAGAAAATAATGTACATATTCAAACTGTAATTTTCCCTTGCATCACGAACAAACAGAGAGAGATTTGTCTCCAGACTGTGTGTGATCTAGAGGCTGGGCAGGAAAAAATGTCAGCGGGGATACTTGGATCCCCAACTTTATACACAAATATAGCCTACCTTTTATAGAAATAAACTATAAACTAGGGGTGTGCTATATGAAGATTTTTGATCATGGACAATAAAAATGTCTCTACAATCTGCTTCTGAAGAAATGTAGTATCGTGCTACAGCGCACATTTTATCAGCTGCAGTTCTGGCTTCTCTGTCATATACTGAACAACACCACATGCATTCACAGCAGTGTTAACTCAGCGCGTACTCTCTCATTCACATGTGCTTTTAACTGTTTCATTCGCGCGCTGCTTTGACCTGTGCTTTTTCTGAGCACCGCATTCACCCAATCAGAGTGTGAGCGGAGCGGTGTGATCCTGACTGGAGCGAGGAGTAGATTTTTTTAAAAGTCGGAGCGTCGTAAATTTCACTCGCTCCAAGACCACTTCATCACGAGTACAATTGGATCTCTCCGATCAGAAGATTATAATGACGGTGTAGGATTATCCTTGAACAGTCCATTCCCCACTGAATCATTAGTGCGTCATAAAACACAGTCATGGTGCCAAGATGGTTAAAGGAGATGTCACCCCCCCCCCCTTTCCCTTTTTGTGCCTGTCTAATCTCATACCAGCAATGCCAGGACAGCAGGAAAAGATTTATCTTTGTTCCCCAAACTTAAGACCAAATGGCCAAGAAACCCAGTGGTGACCCCAATGCATAAATCCCCAGCCTTATCAGGAAAGGAAGGATGCTAAGGCATTCCTATGGCCCAGGATCACCACATCACAATCAGGGAACACCTCCTTTCTACAGCTGTAAATTCCAGAGACTTTGTCTCCAAAACCAATAGACTGAAATTTAACCCACTTGTGGTTTAATACCAACAACGGTCTCAAAATTGCTTCCAATAAGCTGAATTGATTACCTGTATTTATCTCACATATATCTTAAGTATCATTTATTTTTTATATAACCTGTGGAATTATTTCTGTGTGTTTAACTGTCATTACAGCCTATTTGTAGGGTTTTCTTCCTCAGTTATAGGAACTAATCACCAGAAGTTGCCTCATACATGTGTATTCTCTGTATTATGCATACTTTATATTACTCAAGTTAATTTTGTGTGTTAAACACTTATCACGGCTAAATCCTTATTTACTTCCACCTCAACTATGGGAAGTATATGTATATTGGTACCTACTTTATGGTTAAATGATTTCTAGAGTTTTGATATAAAGTAGATGTGTGTAGGATGCACCATATTTAAACTATTAAGTTTGCTTATTAAAGCATTTAAACTAAACTCTCAGGAGTTTGGACACACGCGATCACATGGAAATTACGCTAATTACATGCAAGAACCGGAGAATAGGGCGTAGGTCCCGCCCAAGAAAATATCTGATTGGCTGTCGCACTAAGAAAGACAGGTCAGATGGACACGCTTATAACCCAATAACAAGCTTTTTGCCTTGTCTTTTTGTCCTGCTTGCAGTGACTTTGGCTCTTGCCAATGTTTTGTGCTGACCTTTCCATCGTCCAGCGTGTACTCTTCAAACCACCAAGAGCTCACTCAAAACTCATCAACTCTTCCGTAAGATCCATAGCATAGCAATCCGCAATCAAGGAAGTCTCACGAATGCAGTGCCACCCGGCAAAGCCAACCAACCATCACCATTCCCTCTCTAGCAACTTCATTACAGAAGGGAACGCACGCGCCCACAAGGAGCATCCACAATATCTCCTAATTCTGGCTGAAACTGGTGTAAATCTTATTAAGAAAACGAACTAAGATTAAAGTGCTAGTAGATTGATTCTCTCAGGTTGTGGTCAAGAAATAATGTCTAATGCTGGACTCCATTACATTGTTTTCGTTAGTTTAGTTTGTGTGTATTAGAGTAGTTCAATAAAGCCTTGTTTGATTTTACATACCAGTGTCTTGTGCTGTGTGCTTACAAGTTACTGCCTTAAACTGTAGATTCTGTTACCTTGCTCATAATCAGTTATTATAATTGTATGATATTATTACCGTAGGCCACGGGATAATATTTTGTCCAGAATTGCTAAAACACCCTAATCTCAATTTATCGGTGGATGAATAGTTGATAAAGTGTTAAATATTAATTATGAATAATTTGCATACTAATTCGGTTCTTATTCACTGTAATTCAATCCCCAGTTATATTGATCTTAATTCACTTAATAATCTTACAACGGCAATAACCGAGCGGGAAGTTACAGGCTAGTTCTCAAGGAGTTTGTTCCTTTTACTGAATATTTTCGGGTTCAAGCATGATTTAAACAGATTCAGCACATTCATACGCAATCGCTTTCCCAGTAATGCATTTAAAAAAGTAATCTTACCGTGCTACTTCATCTGTCTCTGATTTTGAATAAGCAGAAATCTGTAAGAAATGCATCGATCTGTAGATAAAATAAATGATGAAAATTTTCACGGCAGAAAGCTGCAATTATACCTTTTAATGCTGACAATGTTATTAGTTGGGTGTGTGGTAAGGATAAAAAAAGTTTGCACACAATAGCCTAAGCCCCTTTGTAAATCTTATTTTATTTAATAAATTTTTTTTTTATATATATATTTATATTGTTATGAACAATGAAATACACTGAAATACTTTATCCATGGAGGAAGGCGGAGCGGTGTTTCTGGTAGCAGTGATCAGCAGAGTGATTATTAAATGCTCGGAGCAGAGGGAATTTGTTGTTAAAATAGTCATACTCATAAAATACATTTTTGGTCATACAGATAAAAGTAATCAATCTTTCGACGTTTATTTGTGTGCACTCCGAATAACAACGAAACGCAGTGCTTCTGTAAAATAATTAAAGCAAACAAGATGCAGTTTCTGCCGTCTGGGTCATGTGAACTTGAGCGTGACCCAGGTTAGCATGGATGATTTACATGAAATTTAATGTGTGTGCAATGTATATATATATATATATATATATATATATAGTACAGACCAAAAGTTTGGACACACCTTCTCATTCAAAGAGTTTTCTTTATTTCAATGACTATGAAAATTGTAGAGTCACACTGAAGGCATCAAGGGCTATTTGACCAAGACGGAGAGTGATGAGGTGCAGCGTCAGATGACCTGGCCTCCACAGTCACCGGACCTGAACCCAATCGAGATGGTTTAGGGGTGAGCTGGACCGCAGACAGAAGGCAAAAGGACCAACAAGTGGTAAGCATCTCTCTGGGAACTCCTTCAGGACTGTTGGAAGACCATTTCAGGTGACTACCTCTTGAAGCTCATCAAGAGAATGCCAAGAGTGTGCAAAGCAGTAATCAAAGCAAAAGGTGGCTACTTTGAAGAATCTAGAATATGACATATTTTCAGTTGTTTCACACTTTCTTTATGTATATAATTCCATATATATAATTCCACATGTGTTAATTCATAGTTTTGATGCCTTCAGTGTGAATCTACAATTTTCATAGTTATGAAAATAAAGAAAACTCTTTAAATGAGAAGGTGTGTCCAAACTTTTGGTCTGTACTATATATATATATATATACACATTTTTTTTAAAATTATTTAACTAAAGTTGACATGCTGTGATCTGTAGCCTACTGTATTTTCTTTTTTTTTACTGTAACTGACAGATTCCAGCCAAAAAATATACAATCTGGGAGTGGGCAGGAACGGGATTCATTCTTTCGGGATTGAACGGGACGGGATTTTCCCCCCAGTTTTTTCATGAAATTGGGACAGGACAGGATTTTTTTTTTTTGCTGGAGTGGGACGGGACAGATTTGAAAATCCACTCCCGTGTCACCCTCTAGTGTGATCAACACTCTGCTTTTTTTCTCAGTGGTTCGCATTTACATATGATTAGAAGGGTTTCAGTCAACTTTGAAACTTTAGTTTTATGTTATGTATTATTTAAAACAATGATTTTTAATACTGTCTTCAATAGTGGTGAATCACTGATATTAAGACTGATGGCATGTGTTATACCCTGTAAGATGATTTAAATAAACAACACTTGTTTGACCAAAAGAAATACAATATATATATATATATATATTAGCCAATTATTTCTAGAACCTGATTATTATAGGCTTATTTTGTCTGTGTCATCAGTGACCCAGAAGGAATAATAATCAGTGTGGTAGAGTGCTCCAAGTAATTTTTTTTTTATTCTTGGAAATGGAGAGGAGGTCATGTATCCCGATGTCTTTCACATACACTAATCAAAGTCCTATGCTACCTTTAACCATAGATGTGTAAAGTTTATGTCGGAAGTCATATATCATTATTATTTTCTTTATTTTTTAATTATTAACTGAAAATGTACATCTTGGATGGCCTGAGGGTGAGTATAATTTCATACAAGCCATCTTGAATCTATATGGACACAGTTAATTTGACATTGTAATTTTCATTCTTGTAAAACATAGCACAATCTACTGGACTTAGGAAATATTGCAATTCAAATTCAGCTGTATCAAACAGTGATATCAGTTTTCTCTCATTTTCATTCAATGTGAGGGCTTGGGGCTGTTTACAGTCATGTGGCTTATCCACGTCTTTGAAACACAATAGAGCTTCAGTGTCAAAAGAGGTCAAAAGAAAGACTAAAGACGATTGAATAAAGGCATATGATCAGCACATGCCACCGAAGTTCCATTGGATTCACTTGTCAATGAAACCCTCTAAACCCTGAGGAAGTAAAAGAGAAGAAAGAAAGAAAGAAAGAAAGAAAGACAGAACAAAGTGAGAGAACAGAGAGACGGAGAGAGAGGGAGAGAGCGACTCTCAGAAAAAGCAAAAAGGGGAAGTCTGCAAATAAAGGGAGAGGAGGAGAAACACTAGAAACCACATGTGGCTGTTAGAAGCCATAATCCAGCTATGGAGCGAGACAGAATCGCTGGTAAGTAAATCTTTCTCTCTCTTTCAGTTTAAAAGACAGCTAAGAATGACAACCCTCATGAATTGATTTGAAATGTGTTCATTGCATCATTTTTTTTTTCTTTAGAGAAAGTACAATGTAATTTCTGCTTTGTGCAGGTAGGTCGGGTCAGGCACAGTTAGGTGTGACACTCAGTACTCGCAGTTTCTGTGTTTGGCTGTCTGTTGAGTTTGGAGTAGTTTGTTGTCGTTACAGAACAGTAGTTGGTCTGAATAAACTATATTGTGTCACTTGTGTCTACCTATGCTTAACTGTTTTTTCTTACAAAAAGGAAATCAGTTTTTCAAGATGCAAAATGTAAAAATCATTATGTTTGGTCTATGTGGATTGTGCTTTTCATTTCTAAGGAAAACACATGATCAAGGGTGTGATTTTAGCAATAAGGAAGTGGAACTTCTTTTTATTTTCTGCTTTGTAACTCATTTCAAATTCTCCCAGTCTGCATTTCAAGTATTTTTCTCTTTTCAATAGCATGTAGTTAATAAATACATTTTACAGGTAAACTTATTCACGTCAGTGTTCACTTTGAAGGGAAACAAGAAATATACTTGTTACATGTAGACAACTCCCAGTGAATTTCAATGGAGTATGTGTGTGTGAGTGACAATGAGAAGGTTTACCTTACTCAGCAGAATCTCCCGTAAATATTGTGTCTATAGCACATCGCATAGCAGCTGTGCAGGGAGGGGTTTGCTGTGTGGCATGCCTCAAATCTTTGGAGCTTCTGTAACATCAGCTGTTCTGGTTGGCAATGCCACATGCCCTAAACACACCCTGATATACTATATTGTGTTTAATTGATTCATCCATTAGTTTTGCTCACCATATCGCTCTGTCTTCATGTTGTTGATCAGAATGTCACCATGTATTTTACATGCCACATCATGAACTAATATTGTAGAACCGGATTGAATTTGAGATTCTATGCAGTTTAACAGGTGACCACAGAGGGGCATTGGAGCTTTTCTGCATCAGAATATTATACATACTGTAGATTCAGATATAACTTAAAAGAATGAGATACAGTCTGTGAAAGTGTCAGGGCATTCGTCTTTGTGTTGAAGGCTTTTTGTATTTGTGTAAAGCTGATTGTGTTGTGTTGAAGTGTGTGTGTCTGTTATTAGGGCTGAGAACAGATTTCCGAAATGTAAATTCAGCTTCATCGAGGAAGTTGTGGGCAGAGCTACTTCCTGGTTCTGCATATCCATTGGTTTGGACATTGGTTACCATGGTTATTAACACACCGGATTGTTTTGAAAGTGATATGGCAGAGAATCCTAGAACTGTTTGGCCCTTGTGTCTCCTCTCAGAGCTCAGACTCAAGATTATGTTACATGTCAACACATTAGCATAGTTACAATAACAAGCACACAGAGAGAAACACTGATCATGTGGTACATGTATGTAGATAACACACTGGATTCTACTGTGGAATCAGAGCAGGCTATTTTGAGAGTTTAAAATAAATTTTATTAAATGCTATTATCTGAACTTTAGTGTATTTTTTGAACCAATTAAATAGGACATAAGTATGTATTTATATATAATTTCATTAATACTTAAAATATAGTTGAAGAATATTGTAACTAACTGTTTTCAGTGAATGGCCAAGTTACAATGATACACACAAATTGTACTTTCACAGAAAGCACTACATATGGATAACTAAAAAATCACTCATCCAGCAGTTTAATGACATGGTTGTGTAATTTCTACAGCCTTTAAAGTTAACATCCTGTATTCAGTGACCTCCAAACTGAACGTTCAAGTGCTGGTCTTGAACCATTAAATAGGCGTATGCTGTATATCCTGAATGACTCGTGACCTTGCGCGTGTACACAGACACACACACATAAGCCAACACACTGTCAGTAATTATTACTCTGATATTTTATAACAGAAAACTCAGTCTTACCATTTAGAAATACTGGTTTTTAAGGGCTTTGGATAGCCGCATATTTGGCAGAGAGATTCAGAAAAAGAGTAGCACAGAATTCTCTCAGCACTACCCTCTCCTTACTAGTCTCAGCCTCAGACATCACGGCCACGGACCATTGGCTAAACGTCTGATGCATATGAGACACAGAAGTGGAAACACTTCAGGAGTGTCAAAGTCGTCATCGGATTGGTTGAATTATACAGGATTTTCGGGAGATGTGTGTGTCGTGTTCTTTAACGTTCCATCTAGAAACAAAGATTTATCAGTATCTAAAAAACTAAACTAAAAGTTGGGTTTTCAAAAGTATGTCAAATATTTAAAGTTTGAGGCATAGAATCTTTAAAATACGTCTGAGAGATTTATACACCGGTTTGTTATTGTGGTGATATTTCCACACCCCGAAACGTGACGCTGAACGAAACGAACTGTGAATGGTTGTCTCATGGACGGGCCTTGTCCAAAGAAAGCTGCCATGGATTCCAGACCTTCAGCTGTCAGTCTGAAGGTCTGGCTACTGGAGACTATGTCCTTACAGACAAATCACTGTGCAAATATTCACTTTAAATGTACAAGGTAGTTAAGGTTTTCCGTTTCACACCTCTAATTTAGAAGCAGGATTTGTACTGGTTTTTACCCAGAATTATGCTTTTGCTATTTAATTTGTGCAGTGTTAGAATTTTATGCTTGGCAACAAACAATTTGCTTTGGACAGACACAAACACTGCATGTTGTATAAACAGTCATTTCTGTGTTTGAGGGGAGAAAAATCTAATGGTGATGGGATTAATTAATGTGCATTGAAAAATTATGAGCAGTGTGAAACATGAAACAAGATAACCCAGGATTAGGTTGTGAATGACTCAGGGATAACGATTTAATGATTTCCATTGTGAAAATCCTACTGGGGAAAAAATAACCTTTCACAAGTGTGCAGAGATAAAAAAAAAAAAGCTGGTTCTGGACTCTTCCTCGGATATTTGATATTCTTTGTTACTTAATAATATACTTGATTCAAATTAAAGTGTATATCACACCAATATGGCCTCTAGGGCCAACAACAAAAATAATATAATAAAAAAGTCATGTTAATATTGGTGACATAATCTCAATATATTAAATTAAAATTAAATTTATGCATTTAGCAGACGCCTTTATCCAAAGCGACTACCAATTGAGCTACAGGAACACTATATATATAAAATATAATATATATAATATATTATATATATTATTCCAAAAAAGTTGGGACACTAAACAAATTGTGAATAAAAACAGAATGCAATGATGTGAAAGTTTTAAATTTCATGGCATCAAACCAATCTGAAAAAAGTTGGGACAAGGCCATCTGTGTGGTATCCCCTCTTCTTTTTATAACAGTCTGCAAACGTCTGGGGACTGAGGAGACAAGTTGCTCAAGTTTAGGAATAGGAATGTTGTCCCATTCTTGTCTAATACAGGCTTCTAGTTGCTCAACTGTTTTAGGTCTTCTTTGTCACCTCTTCCTCTTTATGATGCGCCAAATGTTTTATACGGGAGAAAGATCTGGACTAGCCATTTCAGTACCCAATTCCTTCTTCTACGCAGCCATGATGTTGTAATTGATGCAGTATGTGGTCTGGCATTGTCATGTTGGAAATACCATATACCATACCATCAGAGATGCAGGTTTTTGAACTGAGCACTGATAACAACTTGGGTTGTCCTTGTCCTATTTAGTCCGGATGACATGTCATCCCAGCTTTCCAAAAAGAACTTACTTGTCTGACCGCAGAACAGTTTTCCACTTTGCCACAGTCCATTTTAAATGAGCCTTGGCCCAAAGAAAACGCCTGCGCTTCAGAATCATGTTTAGATATGACTTCTTTTTTCACCTATAGAGTTTTAGCCAGCAACGGTGAATGTCACAGTGGATTGTGTTCACCGACAATGTTTTCCGGAAGTATTTCTGAGCCCATGTTGTGATCTCTATTACAGTAGCATTCCTGTATGTGACGCAGTGCCGTCTAAGAGCCTGAAGATCACAGGCATCCAGTATAGTTTTCTGGCCTTGACCCTTACGCTCAGAGATTCTTACAGATTCTCTGAATCTTTGGATAATATTATGCACTGTAGTTGATGATAACTTCAAACTCTTTGCAATTTTTCTCTGAGAAACTCCTTTCTGACATTGCTCCACTATTTTTTGCCGCAGCATTGGGGAATTGGTAATCCTCTGCTCATCTTAACTTCTGAAAAAACACTGCCACACCGAGAGGCTCTTTTTATACCCAATCATGTTGCCAGTTGACCTAATAAGTTTCAAATTGGTCCTCCAGCTGTTCCTTATATGTACATTTAACTTTTCTGGCCTCTTATTGCTACCTGTCCCAACTTTTTTGGAATGTGTAGCTCTCATGAAATCCAAAATGAGCCAATATTTGGCATGACACTTCAAAATGTCTCACTTTCAACATTTGATATGTCATCAATATTCTATTGTGAATAAAATATACATTTATGAGATTTGTAAATTATTCCATTCCTTTTTTACTCACAATTTGTACAGTGTCCCAACTGTGTCTCTGTCAATCATTTTATAACTTCACAAATACTCTGGCATACTATGTGACTAGTAAACTTTCCAAAAGTGCATGCTTTGTGGGCAAATGCTGCATATAACCCCTTTGGTTTCAATAGGTTCTCTGATCTTTCATCTGCAAAATATTTATTATTATTATTATAAATGTTCTAAAAAATGATGGCCTGTTTTCTGTTGGCTTCTTATCGACACCATACTCCATTTACTAAGCCCTTTTCTGAGGAATAAAATTAATTAAAGCTGATGCTGCTTTAGTTCTATGAAAGGACTGGAAATTTAAGTCTATCTATCTTTATGTACTGTATGCTATGCCCTTAAGCTGCCATGAGCCTCAACACAAAGGCCTTGTTAGAAAGCCAAGAAAAATAAAGCTTCAATGAAGGTTGGTTTCTTTAACATATGCTGGCCTGGTTCTAAATTGTATGATTAATGCACTGCTCAGGAGAGAGGCTTAGGGACTTCAGGTCAAATGATTTCAAAAGTTTAACTTTTTTACCATATAGATGTGTTTAGATATTTGTTATTTAAACAATCTAATTGCTTATTTACACTTAGTTCATTTTACATCTGCTGGGTGTCTAGTATGGTGGGTTTAACATTTTAGCATTGTCAAACTAACACAGCCCTGTTTTGCAGGATAAAAGGTTTTCCCACTGATGACCATTCAAAAGTAGTTGTGTTCTGTAATGAAATAGTGGATATTTAACCAGTGCATACATTTTGGGCTTTTAAAAGCAGCTCATGTTTGAATTATTCTTATACTCACTGCTGATATATTCAGTCTTTACTTTACAAACAGAGGCCTCAAATTTGGGATTTGTTTTGATGGGTGACTTGCTTGATGCAGAGAGCACAAGGAAATACTTCACTGGTAACACACACCTGGATGAAGTTTGTATCAGATTTTGAAGGTATAATGTAGCTGCTTTTAATGCATTAAAAAAATTTCACTTTGGAAACTGAATACAGGTCATTAACAGAAGCTTCCTTTCCTCTCTGTCCAGCCATACAGTTATCTGTTTGTGTGTGTAGCATACAGTAGGTCTGTTGGATCAAACTTAGTTCAGCCTGGAATTTATTTGTGAGTATTTCTGAAATGGTTTTAGAGCAGTTGCTTCTGAGAACAATAGATTATAATGGAAGTAAGAGCTTATCATAGGTTATCTACGAATAACTACAGGCTTGCATACGTATTGTTCTGGCATAGATTTCCTCTTTGCGGTTCCTATTTTTTCTCAGTTTTTTTTTACTTTAATTCCAGGTGCATGGGATGGACAAACGGAGTGATCCCATAATCCCTCAAAAGCATTCTGGCTTTTCTTCAGAAACTAAAGCCAAAATGAGCTCTTGGGCTACACTTGTCCCAACCAAACAGCTGTAGATACATCACTGAACCATATAAAGTTTAAAAGCAAATCGTTTTAGTACACAAACAGCTGTCTGAGTAGGTTTCTGAAAGGCTGATCTGTGGGTTGTGCAAATTTTATTTGGAACTACCCTCAAGAAAATTGGGTAATAGTTATTGTAAATAGCATTATTGTATAAATGGGTGTTACTTTATGTAAGAGCACTTTTGACCCCATGTACTTTTAAAAATAAACTCCTTTAAAACACTTTTCCCATTCTTACTAGTTTATTTCATTTTTCCAGTCCAGCAGTATGTTCAGCAATCAATATACATGCATTACATGCATTACAGAGTTATCTTTCTGAACCCACATGTACAAATGTCATTGTAGTACAACACAAAATGACAGTTGGGAAAATAAGTCATGCAGTAGCATTTTTCAAGATTCAAGATTTTTATTCGACACATTTTAATATTTTATATATACACACAATTATATAGAGCATATATAACCAGCAGTGAAATGTGAGTCAGGTCTGCTCCATGGACAGTGCAATTATTAAAGAATACAACACAGATGAAAATATACATAAATATAGCTATGAAAGAATGAAATAAAAGTTAACAATAAAATATAAGAATAAAATATAAAAAATATGTATATTGTAGAATTAAATATAGAACGCAAAATAATGTGCATGAAAGTAAACTGTAGTCTTAAATATTAAGATACACAGGGATGTACAATGTGCATATGTGCATTATACTGTAGTCTTAAATATTAAGATACACAGGAATGTATAAGAGGCAATAACAGCTCTGCTTTTGCAGCGTTTGAGGTAGATGTCCTGCAGAGAGGGGAAGGCAGACCCAGAGATGCGCTCAGCTAAGCGCACAACTCTCTGCAGGGCGTTGCAGTCTTGATTGGAGTCAATTCCTGGCTTTATTAACCTGTGTTTGAATGTGGTAGTCCAAGTCAGGTCCTCTGAGATGTTTACACCAAGGTACTTGAAGCTGCTCACCCTCTCCACAGGTGTCCCGCTGATCATAAGAGGTGTATAGGGCTGCTGCTGTCTCTTCCTGAAGTCCACAATCAGTTATTTAGTTTTACTCACATTCAGAGAGAGACAGTTGTCTTGGCACCATGATGTTAATTTCTCTACCTCATCCAAGTATGCAGTCTCATTATTGTTGTGAATGAGGCCCAGAACCATGATATCATCAGCAAATTTGATTATAGATGTGGAGCTGTGCGAAGACACACAGTCATGAGTGTAGAGAGAGTAGAGCAGGTGACTCAGGACACAGCCCTGTGGGGTTCCTATGTTCAGGGTGATGGAATTGGAGGTTTACTGGCCTAGTTTCACCACTTGAGGTCTTCCAGTGAGGAAATCAAGAATCCAGTTGCAGAGTGAAGAATTCAGGTCATGGTACATGAGTTTAGAAGCTAGCTTTATGGGGACTATCGTATTAAAAGCTGAGCTATAGTCGATAAATAGCAGCCTTACATAGTTCCCGTTATTGCTGTCAATGTGTGTGAGAGAAGAGTGCAGGATGTGAGAGATGCCATCATCAGTGGATCTGTTTGGGCGATAGGCAAACTGAAGAGGGTCTAAAGTATCCAGATGGCGTTTTTAACCAGTCCCTTGAAGACCTTCATGACTATTGAATTGTTCTTTTGGAATGTTTTTTTTTTTTTTTTCATTTTCCCCAATGAAGCTGTTAACAAACTGTTGCTTTTCTCAGAAACTCCAAGTTGTTCACATGAGCATAAAGCAGTTGAACAAAGAAAACAAAAATAAGGACAGATTATCGGTGTGTGCTGAATGACAAACAAAATCATCTGCTATAGAATATTTATAATTACTGTATATTGTATGTTTTGTTAATTCTTTACTGTTTATGTGAATTTGTGTTCATTACTGAGTGCGAGAATCTCTTAAGGGACTTTCAAAAGCACTGTGACTGTTGCAGGCACTTTGGCAAATGCACATACATGTATCTGGGAATTTTCTTTGTCTGGAATGTCTGTCCCATCTTATGAGAGATTGTATTTTGTATTTTCTTGTAAGTCATAAACAATTGGGTGGTGGGATTTTGAATCCAGTGCAGCGTGGTTTGGACATGCTTGTGTTCTCTTTTATACTGTAAATTTTATTCTAACCATGTTCACATATCCAGATATGATTAAAAAACATATACTGGAAGTAAGATACTTAAACGAGCAGTTTCGATTTTATTGAGTTATTCATACAGACTTCTATTTGATTCACTATTTAAGCTGCAAGACTTTCAGCAAATCTTGTGTTTAATCATTTATTCGGATGCCGTTAAAATTAAAAGAGCAAAATAAATGTCAGCTCAAGAGTTTTACCTCTGTCTTCCGTTATGCATTAATTTTTCCTGTCAAAGAATTGATTCCTTCAAAAGAGAGACTGGCCGATGTTGCATGGTCAAGTAACAGCATCCATAATGCACATCATATATTTTTGTGAGATGCTTTTTTAGCCAAAGCAGTTTGAAGTGGTGTAGGCCTGTAGTTTGTCAGTGGCTATTTTTTAGCCAGGTTATAAGAATAGCAAGAGTAAACATGAAACTAACATACAATACAAGCTAACATACATCCACAAACAGACACAGGTTCCTTTCAACTTAATCAGATATTGCATTCTAATGAGACTGATTTGTATAAAAGTGCCCATTACCAGAAGATAATTGGTAAGGCAACAATTTGTATGAGATAAATAGTCAAACGTTTGAGGAAAATGTCATAATTATTATGTAAAATCTATAATTAAAGTTTTGTAGAAAAATCAGTTGTGACATAATTATGACTTAAAAAGTCATAATTATGATTTTAACATGAATGTAAAAAAAAATAGAATTTTCATCTCATAATTTTGAGTTTTTTATTTTGTGGAAACAAGATTTGTATATATTTTCAATTGCATATGAATCAAGCATACAGTATATAGATAGAGCTCCATAGAAGTGAAGCATGTCCAGTTGTTCTGTCTGAGTGAACAATCCATGGTGAGCTTGATTTGACAATGAGCAGGTGTTGGTGTAGACAATAATACATTAACAATAATACATTACATCTGCATTCAGACAAGCATGAAAAAACAGCACACTCTTAACAACAAGCCATGTTAGTGATGTCGTATGACCTGATATGAGATTGTTTCTTATTTTAGGCTTATGAGGCAGACGCTTATGGTTTATTCTAAGATTTCCTGTCTGAGTTATGCATCTGATCATACATTTAGATCTGACCATGTCCTTCTCAATTTTGTATATTGGTGGAATGGAGTGTTCTCTGTACTCATAAGGTGGTTACGACCATGATTAAAGGTGTCTTCCCAGTAAGTACATGCACACTGACAAAGATTTTGATTAGTATCATGGAAAGGAATCAAAATCAGCACTCACTAGCAGTGAATGCAGGTTTTGGTATGGTAAAGGCCTGGATGGTCATTTTAATGGACAGTTATCCTCACATATTTTCTATTCCCATGTGTGGCAAAAAGTTAATAACAGAAAAAAGAACATTATCTATTTTTTTTCTGTAAGTGCCTGAGAGATTATGAAAATTAAATTCTTATTCCTCTACTGTCCAATTTAAAGTTTGAACATCTCATATCCAAGTTATGGTCTTTAGCATAAGGTGCGAATTGATGAGGAAAGGATGTAAAAAAAAGATTTACCACATCTTCAGCTTGTAATATTGTTGTAGTTTATAGTTTTCTTATTTAATATAGAATAGAAGAATATAATAAAATGAGCTTTTACTGCCAGGCATGTTTACACATACGAGGTATTTGTTTTCTTGACAGAAGCTTCAACAGTGTAACAGAATGACAGTAACAGAACAAAAAACACAGGGGTAAAAAAGTTAAAATAAAAATTTGTTATTTATGCTTATATTTCAGCTGTTATCCAATATTTTGCTAACTTTTACAGTCACTGAAATCTAATAAAGTATTTTTCTGTACACAGTTTTGCTGTTTTATGCCCAGTCTTTGGCCAGAGCACTGAATTTGGCTCTTCCACCCTACTGAAAAAATCATTATAACATAAAATGGTGTTTCATAACCCTTCTGGGATGATAAGTGCACCCTGGTTACCATGTCACTCTTACCATCTGCAGAATATTTGCTGTGGGTTTGGGCAAAGTGCCTCACAGTCTGGATGTCCTCAGCTTTCCATTACTTTACTAACACTATAAAATATAATTGTAAGGTTGAGTACAAATGAATGGCTTCTTTTGTATTATTTAGATAATTTGTATTTTAAACCTCAAATCTTTTTCTAGAATATGATGCTTAGATCTGCATGTGTTAACTACAGAAGATAAATCTAGGAATTTAACACAATAAATTCCAAGCTGAAGGTTTTCTAATTTGTCATTTTCCTGCAGCCCTGAAACGCTCATTTGAAGTGGAAGATGTGGACTCTTCCTCACACTCTTCATCGCCTCACACACGGCGAGCACCATCCAATGTTCAGCGTTCAGCCATGTCCCCGACCAGCGGACGGTATTATGAGCTGGGCTCCAATGGTACCAAGCCTCCTGACACCTCAAAACCCAAAGCTCGAACCCCTGAACCTGTGTCACGTAGAACAGAGCTAGGCTTTGACATCTCATCCAACAACAATGGCAAATCTACTGAAGGCTCTCCCAGGTATAAACAAAACATCTATAGTCACATGTACTGTATAGACACAATGTCCCTGTCAGTTACTTGATTTTATTGGAAAGACCAAAACTGCCTTGTGTGGCATTGTCTAGCAATTCCAGCTGTGTGGTCTTGCTGTGGCTCTGTTGTTCACAAACAGAATAAAATAAGACCAGACTCTAGCCTTTTAGCAGACTGTTTCAATATTGCTCAAAAGTCATAACAAGAAAGTGTAAAACTGCATTGGTCTTGCAAGTCCAAGTGTTCCAGTTTTCCAGATTTTATTTAAGGATGAGTTAGATCTGTTTTTGGATTGAAATATGCATTATACCGCAGTTGGTTTCTTTTTGTGTTACTGAATCTTCACTTAACCAATTTGTTTAAAAATACTGATGCATTTGGGGACAGTCATCACTGTGAGTTGCTCTGATTCTGCTTTGGTTTTGTTCATTCAAAACTGTGTTTGTCGATGGAGCAAAAATATTGAAAATAAAATAAAAAGAGATTTAAATATTAGCTTTATATGTAAAAATTAAACTTAATAAATATTCACTATTCGGTGATAGGTGGCAAATTCTAATTCAAAAAAATTATATTTATTTGTGTTTGTTTCTGCTCGGCCAACAAAAATAGTGCTAGACAAGCAGAATGATGCCAACATTGAAAAAGTGGTACAAACTGTCACAGTACTGTTATATGAAATATAAGTACTCTTGACCAATCTGAAGAAATAACTGTTGTTTAATTAGTCATAGCTTTTGTAATGGATTAAATGCATACTAAATTAACTAGATACAATTTTACTGTGTTCTAGTCCTGGCACTGCTCGGTTTGGGCTGAGGAGGCCAGATGTCTTGAGCCACAGTAAGATGCCTGAGACGCAGAAGCACTCAGTCACCTTCAGCAAGACACTGGAGACAATTGCCCCCATCACACGTTCAGCATCTACCATCGTTCCTCATGCCAGTGCAAAACTACCAGAGACCACCTTCAGGAAAAGCGAGCCACCAAGCCCTGCAGATGGATCAGCAAGAAAGCCTGAAATCAGTGTCACCAAATCAACAGACACTAAAGGTCATGACAGTCTTCACCATCCACCAGTTACAACAAGATGTCCATCACCTAATCACGTTGGACGGAAATCCCCTAGTTCCGACAAGCAAAGTAAGTACAATCCAATTTTTCAAATGTAATTCCTCCAGAACAGAGGATTGAAGTTCTTAGAAAACCACACAGCTGGCCAATTGTCTTCTGATTTAAAAAAATAAAATAAATAAATAAATAAAAAAATCCATGCATTTTTTTTTAAATGTGGCACACATATGTTATTCTGTTAGTGGTCTTTTCTTTGTTGGTCTGTCCTGAGGTGCCCTGGTCTGTGGTTGGATCCTATTAGTTTTAACCTCATCTCTTGCCTTAAAGGGTGATCGAACCCTGTGTGAAGTGTAAATGTGTGTCATTTTTGAGAGAAGTTCTTCTAGTCATCTGCTTCATATTGTTTTAACTTTGCCCCTTAGCCTGAGCTCCAAGCCTTTCTGTTGTGTGTTTGATCAGCTGGACACTGAACTTAAACTGACTCTGACATCCTGAAGTAGCCATTGAGTTTTGGCCCTTTACTGTCCATGAGAAATTAACAAGATGCAACTGAGCCATGAGTGGAAGAAAGCTGCAAGGCAGCCGCAGGCTTTTTACTCTGTCTGGACTGGAGCCTTTTAGTCCAGCTGTGCTTCAGACAGCCTTGATACTGAGAGGTAAACATACTGTGGTAACTCAGGATCACAAGGACCTTAGGTAGAGGAGAACTGTGCTAAATAAGAAGGGAAGTGGTCATATTTAAGTCAGTGCAGCTGTGGAGTATCTGCAAACTTTAATGGTATTTGTAGTCGAAACTATAAAAAACATCTAGAGGCTGTTTATGCCAGACTTCATTTAAAGTTTAAAAGTGTTATAATGAAGACAGTTGTTTATTTAAGGAACATTACATTTGATGAATATGCTGTCGGTTGTATTTATATTCCGGATAATGTAAGTGCTTTCTAAGTTCTTCCAAATGTACATGCACTTTTATGGAAGATAGAACTAACCTTGTGGCTTAAAATCAGTTTATGTTTTTACTAGAGGTTACAACAGGTGTGCAACCTACAATCAGCTTACCATGTCTGACTATGATGTATTTGCAGTCTGAAATTTTCTCTGCCTTTCGTGGTTGTGATATGGTTATGATGTCAACAGCAGCTCACACGGAGGTCGTTGCTATAGTAAATTATTAAGAAAATGTCTACATATATTGAAATACATACATACAAGAATAGAGCACTGCAATGATGATGTATTTTTGTAGGCCAGTCCAGAAGTTAGCATGACCATGGTTCCCTTGACAATAACCCAACAGGATTTTTCTCCCAAATAAGCACTGTGACTAAATAAAGTTTATGCACCAAGGTCACATGTCTTCAGCATGAGCATCACAAGCTTCCGACAACTCTTTTGTATGTGTGTGTGTGTGTGTTTAAAAAACTGTTTCCCTGAAAGTCTGATTTAGAATAGTTTGCAAGAGCACAATTCTAAACACAATGAGGCTGTAAAAGCAGACTTCTGAAATTAATTTTCCTGTTTATGTGATGTTTATTGTCTCTGACATCCTCTGTAGTCTCATTTAGCCACTTCTTAGGTAATTGTATTTTTTCGAAGCTTCAAAGCCTGCAGTCTGTGCATTTGTAAGCCAGTAGTCAGTACAGAGTTGATGCAAATTGAGTAAAGTAAATGATGAAATATATCAGTACTGCCTATGAAAATGATAGCACAAAGGTTGCTGATTCAATTCTGTCATACTTGTGTATGATATTTAATCTCAGGAGCTACAAAATTGACTTTGCCTGTGCATAGTGAAATGTAACACGTGTTGGAAAGAAAATGTCTGCTGACAAGTTCAAAGCTAGTAACAACCCTGTCATTTAGAAGTCAAATTGTGTGCCTGTAGAAGATACAGTGATTGACATGAGAAAGGGAAAAGGGCCTAGTTAAAATAACTTCTCACACATTTGGATTTGATTAGTCTTTCACACTCCACCTCCTTATCATTATTACATTCACAATAGAGCACACCAATGCACACGCATACATCTAAACAACTTAAACATGTACATCACAACCAGGTATTGATCCAAACATTGACAGAACACACACAATGAATGGCACACAACACACCAGTGGAAACTCTCTGGGCCAGAGGAGTTCCTGTAAATGCTAAAAAAAATAGAGGAAAGTGCAGCTGCAGCCAAGAATGAACTAATGCCTAAACAGCCACACTGTGTGTGTACTGTATGTGTGTGTTTATGTCATGTGCATATATTTTGTATGGTTAAGAAAGCAATCTTTTCACTTTCTATAATACTTTCACATCTATAATAGGAAAAAGCATGTTCCTATTAATCTAAATTACAGATGCTTGGCTGGTGCAACCCCCCCTGGAAGCACACGATTTGTAAATCTATCATCTTTGCTTTAAAATTTTTAATTTCTTTTCCATCCCACTGTTTAGTATCTGCTAGTGCTGGTACTGTGAGATGCCCTATTGAAGTCATTATCAATTTATTATACTGGTGCTGACTTGCCCTCAGGCACTGCATTACAGCACTAATCCCTCTTAAATAAATAAATAAATAAATAAATAAATAAATAAATAAATAAATAAATAAATAAATAAATTAATAAATAAATTAAATCAACACACATATTTGTTTTTGTGAATTGTGGGGACTTTCCATAGACTTCTGTTACATTTTTACTGACCAAACATTATTTTTTATCCCCTAACCCAACAGTAAACATACACCTACCCCTTACAAGATTTACCACCCTTATGGGGACATTTACATGTAGCATAAACCAGTGCACATGCACACACACGCACACACACACATGTTTGTTTTTGTGAAAAGTGGGGACATCCCATAGGCATAATGGTTTTTATACTGTACAAACTGTATATTCTATGGCCCTACACCAACCCTACACCTAACCCTAACCCTAACCCTCACAGGAAACTTTGTGCATTTTTACTTTCTCAAAAAAAAAAACTCATTCTGTATGGTTTTGAAAAATGGGGACATGGGTAATGTCCTCATAAGTCACCCTCTCCTTGTAATACCTGTGTCATACCCATGTCATTATACAAAGTTGTGTCCTGATATGTCACAAAAACATGCCCCCCCACACACAAAAACACACTTAAAATTTAATATCCTAAGCAAAGCATTGGTCATTCATGTAATCAAACATGACGCTTTTTTTTAATTAGCATACATATTTAGCTGCTGAAATTTTAAATGGATCTAAATAACGTTTTTTTTTTTAAACATGAAATATTAATACATTTTAATGATTAATAAATTAAAACTAGTCATCTCATCTTATTTTGGGGGTGGATAAAATAATACAACATTAAATATACAGCAATAAATGAATGATCAAGGTTTAACTTTTCAGGTTTAAATTTAAGAGGATAACCCAAAATGGGTTAAATAAATAATAAATAAATAAATAAACTGTCATCATTTATTCAACCTCATGTCATCCCAAACCCTCAAAACACAAATGCAATTTTTTTAATGAAATTTGAGAGATATTTGTCCCTCCTTTGAAAGTCCATTCAAGCAAAAGGTTTTCATTTACAAAATTTGTGTGATCTTTTTAAGCTTTTAATGATAACTGTGGCCTAATGTTATATAAACCCTGTTTATTTCAGTGAATATAACTGAATGGTTCATGTGAAACAATTGTCCTGCATTAGGGTCACTTAATTTAATTTTATTATCTAGGTGCTTGCGTACACATACTGTACACAAGGGAGTTACTTTGAAACAATTACAATAATGTCTAACAGCTGGGTTTTATAGTTGGCCCTATACAAATATACAGTACAGTAAAGTTGGGATTTGGGCAAATTGTGGCAGAAGGCAAAAGCTAGCTATGTTGTAAATGTGTGACAGATTATGTTCCTTCCTGTTCATTTGTTTTTTTTTGGACAGGAAGTGTCGTCACACCAGATTGTCTCACGTCCTTCCTTCCAATTGTTTCCCCATGACCTGAAGTTTACTCATGTACTATATTTTGTAATTTTTGTATTCTGTTCTGATTTGCCATAAAACATCATATCTGCTTGAATCCAGAAATGTTCAAACTATTTTTAATTTTATGTATTGCTTAATTATCATTAATGGGCAACTGACAATCTTATTCTTTCTTAACGTTAAGTTCTAAACATGGTTTTCTGACCTGTTCCTGACATAAACCAATCCCGGGGTCCCTCAGATCCTGTGACTCACCCTTAGTGCAGAGGTTTAATTTAAAAGCTTTACTTTTGGGACTGTAGAATTAAAGTAAAGCTGTGTCTTCAGCTTCAGTGAGGTCATACTCAGATCACCCAACCAAACGAGTTGCACATGCACAAGAAAGAGGGGCTGTCAAAATCGTGACAAATATGTTTCATCAACTAAACGCCTCCTACTGGTGATCTAGACCCTCTGCAGAGTGTTATGACTGGCTCCATGCCTCATCCTGTGTGTGTGTGTGTGTGTGTGTGTGTGTGTGTGTGTGTGTGTGTGTGTGTGGTGTTTGTTGACCCCTTCTCTTCTCAACAGCTGAATCTGAGATAGAAAGACATTTGAGACCTACAAGAAGATAGAAGATAAACATACTGTTTTTGTTGCCTTTTGCTCTGTTTCTGTTGTACTTTGTCCTTTGATAAAGCTGTGGTTTTACAGAAATGTCAATTATTTATTATCTATATTCGCATTCAACTAGACATGCAAGCAACAAAAAGTAGAGAAGAATAGTGAAAGACCATTCCAACTGTCAGCATTCATATATGCTTCTACATTCAAAGCAAATTACGATTATTTTTATTAGAAATATATAATAAGTCTGTACATATTGATTGTGTGTCTATAATCAGTATAAAGAAAGGCCTTGATTATACAGTATACAATTTTTAAGAGCATGCTACTGACTCTACTTACACAGAGATGATGGCTACAATGATAACAAAAATTATAGATATGTTGATATCTACTATATGAAATAGTCCACACCACAGCTTTAACGATAAGAACCAATATCATTAGAATTACTAATTGCAAATGCCAAAAATATTTATTATTACTAACTATGAAACTCTTAAACTCTTTTACAGTAAGTTTGAAATTTATGTACATTGCTTATGATTTGAATACATGATTGAGTAACTCTTTTTGGATCACTCATTTATTATGCCTATTGTAAACCACATATTAGAACTAATTGAAATTATTAGACACAACACAACAAACAAAGGTAAATCTATCATATAATTTGATAAGTTCAAAGATAAGTAAATCCAGTTAACTATATCAGTAGGACATAACAGAGAAACACTTAACATACCAATTGTGCAAAATAATAATAATAATAATAATAATTTATCATTTCTACTAACCACATTCTTTATCTGATCTACTCTAATGAGAATAAGTTGACATGTAGTTGCCACCTGATAAGAGTTAGTATAATAATTAGTAATTAATTTAATAATTAGTAGAATTTCTAAAGAGGACTATCAACTGAAGTTAAAACGTCCTTTTAAATGTCTATTTTGATGTTCAGAAGATTTCTCACAAGTGATGTGATGCACCTTTGATGTAATATGTTTGTTCCAGGCTCTTTTAATTGAAGTCAAAAGCACAAGCTTAATACACAATTTCAAACAAAGTGAGGAAATCTGCAACAAGCACACCCATTTGCACTCTGTGTCAGGTTCAAAAACTTGAGTTCTTGTGTCTTTTATGTTGTTTTCGATAAAGATGTGTGAAATGTTGACAGAGGAACCCTGTCTCTGAGACTAGTTGAGTTGAAATGCGTCACTGAAAATATGACAGTCCTCTCTTGATACCATTTCCGGAAACATGTGTTTACTTTACATGCCGAGAGGGAAGTTCAAGGGTCACACAAGTTTCCCACCACAATGCTAACCAGCTCCATCCAAAGGACTTTATCTTGGGGCCCAAGCGACTTAATCTTCCTCTTTTGTCTCATCCTAGATATTCTATTTTCTTGATCACTCTCTAACATTTTGTCCCTCTTTATTTTCCCTTTTTTGGTATATACTGTATGTGGTATATATTTTTGATACTATATGTAATATTTTTTGGTCAAACTGATTTAAGGTCCAATTCTCTCTATTACTTATTAACTACGAAGTTTGCCTGACTAACATCTGCTTAACTAAAATAACAATGAGAATTTTGCTCAAAGTGCTTTTTGTGCTCTTTTAAGCTTTATCAGTGTGCTGCATTTCATGGTGAGTGAAACACTATTATACATGGGCTGTCAGGAAAGTATCCAGTCATGTAATATGAAAAATAGAGACATTTATCGAAGAAGAATCACCTTTGAAAATGACCTTTGGAGGAGAAGGGATTTCAGACCATTGATGAGATTCAGTAAAATTAATTGAGGTAGGCCGATTCCAACAAAGGATTTTGCTGAGTGTTTTGAACAGTGAAAGAGATGCAGGAGAACTGTGTGAGTTCCCAAGATGCCTACATTGAAAGGGACTGAGAAATCATTGTCATATGTACAATGTTTCTTGTATCTTATTCAGTGTCTCTTTTTCCATATTCCATGACTGGATACTTTCCAGAGAACTCTTAAACAGGTACAGGTACATCTCAATAAATTAGAATGTCGAGGAAAAGTTCATTTATTTCAATAATTCAACTCAAATTGTGAAACTTGTGTATTAAATAAATTCAATGCACACAGACTGAAGTAGTTTAAGGCCCAATCCCAGTTCTACCCCTTAGCCCTTCCCCTCCGTTTCGCGCGTTCATGTGAAGGGGTAGGGGTGTCTCGATTCTCTTTTGGTTGGAGGGGTAGGGGTAAGGGGAAGGGCCGGATAGCCCTTCAAACGAAGATTTTTCGGGACCACACTACAAACGAAGGGGTATGAATTATCTCGGCAACATGGCTGCTACAGCGAACAAAAAGACACATAAATGTAAGTTTTTTGGCATAAATAAAGATTTTAATGAAAAGTAATAATTTGTTTTATGTTACATTCAATTGTGAGTTCATATTAACGGTCATGTTACTCAAAGAAATGTTTGCAAAAAATCGCTAATATTTGCTAAACTGCATGATAGTGCCACAGCATATGATCAGGGCGATAACTGCTGTAGACATTAATTAGAAATCGCTAAACCATTTTCTAAAATATTGCCTATTCTAGATAGAGAGAGAGAGAGAGAGAGAAAGAGAGAGAGAGAGATGGAAGTTGCGTGTATTCGCGTCTGTGCGTTTATCTTTTTAGAGTGAGTTTACTTAAAAACAGCGATTGTATCCTCCCGTCGCTGGAAAATATAATGTAGCGATTCAGTATTTAAACTGTATTTAATAAAAGTCGTGGGGCAGCGCTGACAAGTTTATTTTGTCCTGGATGTGTGAGCTGCGCGATTTCTGATATGTGTGTGTGTCAGTAAGCAGCGCATTAATACAGAACGATAATTAAAGGCTCTAATGCACACCAGTGCATTAGAAGTCGTGGCCTAATGGTTAGAGAGTCGGACTCCCAATCGAAAGGTTTTGAGTTCGAGTCTCGGGCTGGCAGGAATTGTGGGTGGGGGGAGTGCATGTACAGTTCTCTCTCCACCTTCAATACCACGACTTAGGTGCCCTTGAGCAAGGCATCGAACCCCCAACTGCTCCCCGGGCGCCGCAGCATAAATGGCTGCCCACTGCTCCGGGTGTGTGCTCACAGTGTGTGTGTTCACTGCTCTGTGTGTGTGCATTTCGGATGGGTTAAATGCAGAGCACAAATTCTGAGTATGGGTCACCATACTTGGCTGAATGTCACGTCACTCACTCAGTATATGTGTGTATTGTAAGAGCTAGACGACGAATGATGGCGTGTGACGTCATGGTAGTGGTGACCCAATCCTTAGGGGAATATTTTCTCCCCTACCCCTTGACAGGAAGGGGTAGGGGAAGGGGTATAAAATAGAATTGGGATTGGGCCTAAGTCTTTGATTCTTTTAAATGTGATGATTTTCCACACCCTCTACCCAGCAATGGGCTGACTTCATTGTGTTTTTGCTGTGGACCCCAGTGAAAAGCTTTGATGCATGTGCGTTGGAGTAAGAAAAAGATAAATTATTTATTCGGTGGGCGGTGTAAAGTAACCTTTAACCTACCTTATGTTTCCTTTGTGTTCTGCACATTATGACCTCATGACTCACAGCTGTCAACCTCAGAATACCAAACATTAGGGTTCATCCAGCTCTAGGAGGTTTCATTCTCTACTGATTCCAAAGATGCGATGAACAACACTGCTACTTATGTGGTGATTCATGAGAGTTGTAATGGGGACCTATGGCTGAGCAACTGTAATCGAGTTAGAAACATTGCAGGAAGTGACCACACAACTGGAATGAATTAACAACAAACATGGGGTTCTTTTGAATTCTTTTGCTACAAACAGGGCCTCCAAACAGGTCATTTTGTAAGCGGCCAGTTGTAAGAGAAGGAGCTGGAGACATCAACAGTGTCCAAAAAGCAGTTGCATTATTGCAAAAAAGTAGGCAGTTGTCTTGTTGCGATAAGTTCACAGACTGCATTTGTTTGAATGGATGGAACAAAGGTGCCTCAAGCAAATGATTTTGGACAGGCTTCTGTAGCAGTATAATGAACTAAAAAAAAAAAAAAAAAAACACTGAGAGATCTTTGATGACAACTAAGGAATATTTAATTCATGCTAATTTACATTTATAATTAAATATTCAAACTCCTTTCTTGCTTAAAAAAATATGCAAAAATTGTTCAAAATGCATTTACGCATAAAGGAAACCAACTTTTAGATCCTATTACATTTTTTAGCTCAACTGTCACAGAATTAAACAGACATGATACAAGGGAAACATGAAAAAAATATAGATTTTTAAAAAATGGTGTCGCAGTAGACAGGATGTGACATAGGATTTAGACATGCTTTGTTGCCTTCCTAACTCTGTATACTGCCTGTGGAGGCAGTATTTTTCATCTTTCATACGCAGCCATTGTGTTTACAGTAAACTCATATCTTGCAGCTATTGAAACTCATAACTTTCAAGAGTTGTTTTAGGGGTTAAAAACCATGAAACTGTATAATTTAAAATATATTTCTGGTAATATAGAGTAAAAGTAAAGAACACAGACACAGGACACAGAGTAAATCAGTTAAGAAAAAAAAACTATAAAAATGATCTTAAATGCCTTGTAGTAATCAATGTCTGACCATGGATTATGACTGTATTGAACCATTGAGACCCTTTAAGACATTTATGGTGACAGTTTTACTATAATCACATATCATCCTTAAACTAAGTGTCCTTTAGCTGAATAGGACAGAAAAACACCAGGGGGACAGGAAGGTATTAAACCCAAATCTCTTCCAGATAAGAGAGGGTCTTAAATCTCCGCAGGCCTGAAGAATGAGTCATTCTCACTGCTTCAGTACTAAGAAGCTGTGAAATTAATTCCATATGCTGTGATTATAAAGCATGCCTCTCACTATCGAATCTAATCTTGCACAGCATAAACTTCCTCCTCTACACACTCTATCTCTCTGTCCCTTTGTCTCGCTGACTGTTTTTTCTTCATTTTGCTACTGTGCAGTAATACACCTTAATTTGCTTTCTGATAACGTCCTGTGAGGAAATCAACACAAACATTCACTCTAAAACAACAAATAATTCCAGCCTAGAATCTCAGGAAGTGGCTGACTATGTGTGAAGAACAACTGGCCAGTAATATTTGGATGTTTATGGTAGTTATCAAAGACAGGAAGTTATGTTGTCATTCCTCTAAGGACCAATTTCTCGTGTATATGTGTAATTAAGATAAGCAGAGAAAACCTAAATGACTACAGGAAGTAGACTGCAGTATCTCTCCCAACCTCTCTCCTTGTTTTCTCGTGTCTATGGTTTTCAATGAGCCTATAGGAGTTCCTGAGTAACACGATTCAGCTATTCTCAGATGTATTCAGAATTCCACACTAACATATCTTTATGGGCTACTTCTTGTACCCTAAAATCTCTCTGTCATTATCCTCAGTGTCTGACTCCTTTCTTTAGAACTGATTTGAAGTTTCAAAAACCGAACTAAACTTTGCACACATGACTGTCATCTCATTTATACTCAGTGCAGAATGCAATTTTATCAGTGTATGTGATCAGTCTTTGCTACACAACAGGTGGCTGGATGTGGTTACTCTCAGACACACGGAACTGCATCAGTGTGTTGCAGAAGAACTGTTGAGTTTAATAATTGTAATCCACTGAACACTGGAAGTTGGCTTTCCTTTAACCTTTTAAAGATACAGCACTGTTTTATGCAGTTTAATGACTTCCTGCCTTTTGCATGTTTACTTTCTTGCATGGTCAAAAAAATACAGACACACATGTGCATATGCACTTGTAAAGGCTACACATGCATACAAACATACGTATGCACATGTTAGACATCTGTGCTTCAATGAAACAGTGGAGGCAAAGATATATTTATTCATTTCCACTTGCATAAACAGTGACTGATTTTACATTTGCAGAAATGTATGTTGGTAAAGTGTAGTGAACATTAACTTTTGCATTAGAAGCACAAGAAAACTGACTGCAATGTGTTGTCCTGCAATATTTCCAAGGAGTTTTTGCACTTTCTTCAACCCTGTTAAAAGAGAAAAGTGATTTACCAGGCACAATGAATGAGTGATGCCAAAAGAGTTACTCAGTTATGTATTCTAAACAAACAAATAAATATAAAATTTAATTAAACAAATTTTATATTAGAGGGAACACATTTACTCCAGTACTACCTAACATTAGGTAAAAATAGAAATAGTGTTGTTAGTATATGTTTTTTTTTATATATACAATTACATTTTTGTAGTATATATTAATTTAAAGGTATATATAGTATGTATAAATATATATATATATAAAATAAATATAAAGATATTTTTCAGAATTCTCAACAAATTCGGTCTACTTACAATGATATACCTTTAATAAAACAAATTAGGTTTTATTTCAGTAAGGAAGATTAAAGTTCTCATACACACGGGAATACACATTCAAGTGCTTTTTTATATCATGGAGGGGACTCTCATTTGCCTTCCATTGTTTTAACACTGAGCTGATGATATTTTCCCCCACAGTTTATGCAAAACCTGAGCCACACACCATGACAGATTCTACTATAGCTTGTTTGAATGGGTGATGAGTGCTGCTTGGCTGTTCTGTAGTCACATGACCATGGAGTGGGCGTGGCTGTGAGTCCAGCTGGTGTTGTAGGCTGATTCAGGCACAGAGAAAGGGGGACAGAAAGAGAGATAAAGAAAGACAGCAAGAGCAACTAAAGGAAGGGTGAGTCACAATCTGCGAACCATGTTTACTTCTGTTAAAACAGGCTTTCTTTGCATGAGATTTACATCTCTTTCCAGAGTCTCATTCAGAGAGGCTGGGGTGCTTTTACAGAGCGGGCGACGTTTGTATGTGTGTGTGTGTGTGTGTGTGTGTGTGTGTGTGTGTGTGTGTTGCTGCATGCACAAGTTTCCCAGGTGTCCTCACTGCTTTCTTGCCAGTAAGGAAGCAAGTGAGAGAGGACGAGAAGGGGAGATTTTGGCTAGCGTTTGTGGAGTTCTGTACTGTTTTAAGACCTCTCTTTCTCTTGTTTGTCTGTGCACTGAAACAGACGAGAAGCTCAATGAACCCCTCCTTCTACTTTCTTCCATCCCCCTCCCTTTCTCTGCTCCTCCTGGCCTTCTCTTTTCTTTGTGTGGGGTGTGTGTCATCACTGCTCTTAGTTTCTAGAAATCAGACATTTTGATAATCAGTTCTTCTAATTAGTTTACATTGGAGCCAGAATTCAAACTTGTGTATCATAGCTTTAGATGTTCTCTGCGGGTTGATTATAAACATCCAATCAGCGTTGTTTGAATGGCTTCCTGTGTTCATTCTTATATGTTTGTGTTGCATGACAGTACAGTTCCTGTTGTTTAATTTCTGTCATTAACATGGAAGCTAATTGACCTGTGTGTATTCAGCACAGATCTGTTCTGTTCCTCTGTTTAACTTCTGATTCCATTTGTCAGTGAGTGTCAGATTACTTCCAGTATTTTTTTTTTCCAGTAACAGCAGTTAGCAATTTATCTAGAACACAAATCTTTCAGTTTTGTTTGAGCATGGTTATAAACCAATTACACTTACTTCTGTCATCTCCAGTTACATCAACAAAGTTATGTGATACCTGTTTAGCAGAGTTCCTTTTTCAGATAAAACGCAGTGCCACTTCCTCATATTCGACCCAAACCTTTCACAGCAAATCCTATGTCATCTGTAGAACAGCTGAATTTTTTTTTTTTTTTTTTGCTGAAATATATTATTCCACTGCAGCTGTTTTCTTTCTTTTTTGAAGCATGAACCCATTTTTTACATCATGTAAATGTAATATATTGTCGTGCTCTAAATGTTAATGGTTTTGATGATTTAGTTGGCCATATACCCCATATTATGCCACCAAAATAAATGAATTCGGAAGAAAAGTATAATCTATCTTCATGTTGTTGTTGGTTTTGTTTTGTATTGTTTTTTTTTTGTTATGATTTTCTTTGACAGCTCGTAGAGATTTACTGAGAGATGGATATATGATACTGCAAGTGACACAATTACCTGTTTAAAAATACAAGAAAACAAGTTGTTGAATAATGATGTTGACTAGTTAAATGCATGATATAGAGTGCATGCGGAAAATGAGGATCCCTGCAACCACCATACCATATCACACTGATGTTGACTGGCCATCAGTTTTATTACTGTTTCGGACATCTTGTGCAAGGCTTCAACATTCATGTTCAGTATCTTATTTTGTTATTTACAATAGTAAGAGAAAGATATATTGGCTGAATCAACCAATATTTGCGTATGTTGGGATTAATTAACAAATTATTATTATTTTGGGATAGATGTCTGCAAAATAATAGTGGAGGTACCACTGATTTACGTCAGTTCCAAAGTCTACCAGCAAGGTTTTGAAATGAAAAATACAGTAAAAATGGATGTATAGTGCTTTTGATTTATACATTTACATTATATAGGCCGTAAAGATGATTTTCTTGTGAGTGATCAGATTAAAAATGACATTTAGCAACATGTGCTCATCACAAATGGTTTTACAATGTTTCTTCCCATGGCTTTTTTTGGTTCTCTCCAATTATATTTGCCTACTGTACTCATACAGGCATTTATTTTTCTTTTCTAGAAGGTATTTTGTAGAAAGCAGTGTTTTAACACCCTTCGTCACCATCTGCTTGTGGCATGTAATGGCAAAGGTTGAATTCTCACGGGGTGAGCAGAATGAAAGATGAGTCCACCAGTAGCATTCTTCACGCTGAGCACCAGAGTTCACCTCACCACATCTACAGATCAATGTACATTGGCTGTGTAGTTTACAGTTGCATCTGGCTTTTTTCCAGATCCATACACACCAGAAAACTGATGGAAAAGAAAATATTCTGAATACAAGCCTCTTGGTTTAGTCTGTGGATCCATCGTCTGTGCATTAGTAGCTTTTGGTTTGCAGTGTTTGATGGATGGTGTCAAGGGAGTCTCGTTTTACTTAATGTAAATCAGAATTAAATTACTTTTTACAGATATATGGTGAAACTCTATGGGGTTTTTTTAGGTGCCCTAAGAAAAAACACCCCATTTCCAAAAGAATTAGAAGTGTAAAAATTCAACAAATACCATTATTGCTTTCTTTATTATTGTATGCAATGCTTACCCAAGCCCACTGTATAATAACCATTCAAGAACTGCAGGTTTCCCGGTGATTTTATACTTAATACACTGTTAAGTTGTCTTTTGAGCTATCGCTACCCCAAATTGTATTTTCTCAATTTTAAATTTGTCCAAATTGGAATACTGGATAGATCCAGCATGGTGAAGTATAGTGAACAGCCTCAATCATAAAATCATTGGGTAAGTTAATATCGTAAATAAAAGTAAATCACCTCAGACCAGGAGACTTTTAGGGACCAAAGCCTGGGCAGAGACTCCAGAAACAGGATTGGGCACCACAACTTAACTGAAAGTTGAGTGTATAGAACATAACTTGGAGGGCTTCAGGCCAAAAATCTTCAGAAATCTCCAATTCATGAGAAACACACCTAAATCTTTACGTAAATTATGACGACATATTATGATTCACAAGTTAAGTTGTTTTTGATGATTTCATGTTCTAGTGACACTCATGATAAATGTTTCATGCATCTGGTGAACACATGAAGCATGTGAGAATCATCTGTGTCTTTCAGCTGGTGTTTTTTTTTAGTAAAAGTTTCTAGAAATGATCCATGTATCTTAAGGCACCATATATCTGCTTCAGTCAAAGAAAGACATTAAACTTTATGACTGCATCTTCCTTCAATTCTTCCTGATCTGTAGAAATGGCATCTTGAGCTTTCTGATTAAAACACAGACAGGCCAAGCTGCTATAGCTGATCTGAGACCAGTTTAGAAATGTCTGTACATACAGTGCCATATCATTTCATACACTAAAGTGTAACAAATTGAGTATTTTCAATCGACTCAAAAAGAATATACTTGGCCGTGAGGAGTTTTTTCATTGGTCTACATCTTTGGGAGCATGTGTTTCAGATCATTCAGAATTAGTTCTGCCTGACTTTCTTTGCACTTATTATGAATAGTTATTTTGCAGCCACAAAATATCACTGAACCATGATAAATTTTGTCACTGTTGAGAGTTTCCTGATTTGTCAGATAGTCTTATGGTTTTCCATTTACCAGCAAATAAGTCTGTATCACTATGTTCTTTATTCATTTTGTCATTTACACTATTTTCTGTAAGAACAGCTTTAGCAGCATTTACATTCCTAGCCTAGTGTAACCAGGACACATTTAGCTACACATTTAGGGCAACTGTCAGGTCTACTAGGCTTCATTGGCTGTTGACACTAATTATTAGTTGTACAAACGTTTTTCATTTGGCATACTCCTGACTTTGAATGTCAGTTGCCAGACTAAAGTCCAGTTACAGGGGCCAATATACCACAGACCACTTAACACGGGCAAATTCCCAACTGTACTGGCTCAGAATGAAGACAGAATTAAATTGTATGTTGCCTGTAAGGAATGAATTGTTAGATGACCTTGTTTCAGCATTTGCCTTGCTTTTCTGTGGATATATGGTTTCTGTACAGGGTTGGATCAGCTTCAGAAGGGGGACGCACAACCTCTCAAGTTCTTAAAGTGAAAACAGGAAATCAACCAAGTCAAATTTTGGATACTGGGGTAGAGCGTTATTGATGTTTTGGAGAACTCATTGGAAAAATGAGACCCGTGGAATACTGGCCTATAGTTGGGGATTCTGTGGTTCTAAATGTTGTAATTTTCAGAGAGGACAAACCCGGTCATACTTCTAGATGTACCTGATGAAATGCATATTGTAGTCCTTGACTGCATACTGCAAAATTATAAGCATGGTCAGCTGTTCAGGCATTCTATTCAGAATGGACTGAGATATATTTAAACAGAATAATTCAGCCTTGGTTCTTCTTGACTTATTTTCTGACTTATTTCTCTTCTATTTTCTTTACAAAAAGTGTATAATTAATTTGAATGAATGTAATGTAATATAGTATTTAAATGTTGTGAATACAACATGTAATGTCATGTTTTAAAATAAATATATGAAATATGACAACTTATAGTAACATAAATGTGACATTTACAATAACTGAATGTGCACGTACATTTGCCTGCATGTGTGTGCAGGGACACACTTAAGCGGTAACCCCTATTTCCTGTTTGTTAGAACATTGACACATGCTAGTGAAAAATATAGGCCACAGACTTTGCATGAGAGACAGGATAACTGCCACTGCAGCTACATCTTTTTAGAACTGATTTCCTTTCATATTTAAAACTGGTCATGTGTGTTAGAGTGCACACAGTGGGCTGATCATGCATGCCAGGGTCTGATCCCTTCAGGAAATCCTGGTCATCACCACATTACTTCTAGATTTTATTTTTATTTTTTTCGTCTGGCCCACATTTCATGGCCTATATGAAACAAAGAAATATCGCTTTTGTTGTACCACATATTAACCCATAAACGTGTGTTTATTTAGGTCCAAGAGAAAGTCTTCCATATTAAGAATCCCATTTCATTGTTTTAATGCATAAAAATTCACTGATCTTTTGTGGACTTACAATTCACATGTATAATTTTGTGCTTAGTTAGGCTTTATTTGCTGAGATTTAAGTTTTAGGATAAAATCAGGACTTATCAGGCTTTTACAAGACTACAAGTCTTGTAACAGCCTACAAGACTACAAGAATGTTTATATATATATATATATATATATATATATATATATATATATATATGTATGTATTGCAACTTGACAGAGATACAAGATACAAAAACAGAACATGTGACAATAATTATTACACAAATCTTTCACACTGCTACTAATTTACATATGTAGATGGTATAAAGAACATAAAGAAAAGGCTGAAAAATGTGTACATGCAGACCACGTGCAAGACAGGAGACTACCCATGATTGTAATGTACATTAATCACAACCTAAACTGCATGTCAAGACACCTACTTTTCCATATAATTGGTTTATATGCAGTTTTCATATTGTACAAGATTGAGCTGTCCAGGAACTTTAGCAGGGGGCCCCATATTTTTTCAAACGTGGGCAATTTATTCCTATGTGAGGAGGTTAATTTCTCAAGTGTCAAGAATGTTGACGTTAATCAAAATGTGTTATTGAGTGTATGTTGCTAACAGTCGTTTATTGGTTTCCACAATGATTGGTTTCGCCAATGCTAAAATGTGACAGGACAGTTATAGAATCACTGCTCTGGATAATCCATAGTTTTGGACTATTTAGCACACACACACACACACACACACACACACACACATATATATATATATATATATATATACTGTGTTTAAAAGAATAGGTTGTGTGCCCTGCCCATGTCACTGCCCTCCTTTCCTATTGATGCCTCATTTTGTTTCTTAGCAGATGGCCCACAACAGGTGTTGGCAGAAGGGGCAGTTGGGTAGTCATGTAATCAATGGGACAAATGCTCGTTGGTGTCTGTGTATTAAACCATAATTAACATGCCCACACGTTGTGATCCATTCCGCCCACCAGGCCAGCAAAAATCAAGTCTTGTCTTGGCTTCGATAATGACTATTTGGCATACTCTGAACATACTGTTTACATGGTATATTTTCCTTATCTTTTCTGTATGCATGTATCAATACACATACAGGATGTGCACAATAAACACAATGTCTTCACACTTAATATTGTAATTTAAGATTTGGTATAGAATCTCAGTCTTCATGGCTCCAAATTGGTTAAACTTACAGGGATAACATTCCACTGTGGTATCAAGAAACTGTGGTTCATTCTAGGTTGAAGTGTGGATTTCACTTGTGATTGACTGTTGGGTTAACATATGAAAAAAATAGGTCACAGCAAACCATGAGGCTTCTCTGAGGCAAATGGAAAGTTCTAGGCTTCAGCGGTGATGAGTTAGGTTTACCTAGACCCATCATTTTATTTTAATTGGCTTTAAGGAGTTTTTGGCAAAACTCCACACAAACTGAAATACTTATTCATTAATCATTGAGTGTTTGGAGCCAGAGTCTGAGCTGAAGGCGGCGCCTGATGCTGAAAGCGGCGCATGAAGGGTGTGGTTTGCCAGAATTGTTTTTTTTTTTGTTTTTTTTTGCTGCCTCTTGTTATGCCAGTATGTTTTATGACCTAGTTGCATTCATTTTTGATTAGGAAAATCTGCCTCGTTATTATAAGCTTCACAGTAACCTTACTGTGTGTACATGGTAATGTGTGAGTTTAAATTGGAAGTTAAGATGCTTATTCTAAACTGGTGGCCCAAACTGTTCAAAATATGAAATCACACATTTACAGTAAGGGGTTTTAAAGCATGATTATTCAGGTGACAAGTGAAAAGAAATATTAGTGTAAGAGATATAGTGACTGTAATGGTGTTTCTAATTTGAATAATAATTAAAACACACAGACTGCAACTCATGGTATTAAATGGCATATGCTACCATTTATTGGTATTGTTATGTACTGTAGTTTGTCTGTGTAACTGTCTTGCTTGGACTGAATTGTTTTTAGACTCTCAGAACAAACAATTAGTTTTCTCAGAAAAGGCTGTCAAATGATGTGTGCAACTCACTGACAGGAAACTGTGATGCTACAGATGAACTTATGCAAAAGTTTTGAATTTGACTGACTGACAATTTTAATTTGACTTCTTAGACATGAAAATGTACCTGTAAACATAGGAGTGAACTAAAAAAGAATATTTAAAACATTAAAATAAGACCGTTCCTCAAATTTGGCTAGACTCTCAGTTTTGTGTTTTATTCAACCCTTCTCTTTATGGTATGTACAGATGTGTAACATGCAGCATATACTGTTTTAGTTAAGTCACAGATTTTCCACCTCAGGCAACTGATGAAGCAATAGTGTGTTTCATAACTGATAAGTTATGTTTGTACATGCCTATGCTTTTATGCTGTGAAGTAAATTCATCTTGTGTTATCATCTGGATAAAGTATGTTATTCATTATATTGAATTACATGTTATTTATTTATTAATGAAAACAACACTGGAATATTTAGGTATATCTGTTTCTTTTTTTAAGTTTGTGCAAGTGATAGACGTTCTATGAAAAGAGGAAGCCACACTTTGTCGTTAAAAAAGGAAAAGCAGCAAGCTTGTCCCCTCCCACTTTCACATTGAGTTGTATGTCACTTGCTTTCTGTTACACATTTTTCAAGCTACTTAATAATCAAATTCAACGACTTTGCAGACTGACTACCCTCTTTTGGGTAAGCTTGTGGTTAACATTTGATTTATATTTTGCCGTTTTTTTTATCTTTCGGTGAATACAGTAGTCTGTCAGTTGATCAATTGAGCAGAATTTGAAGAAGTTTAAGGAATTAAGAGCTTGTTAAAATTGGTTTTGAGAAACATGATATAATGGTGATTTCAAAAACTTTGCTAATAAATTGTGTTGCTTAGATGTTAACATGTGTCTTGTTAATATGAGGAAATAACTGTTGTGGGTTGTCTGCCCTACTTTATATCCATGTGTTCTGACATCTGGTCTCTCTGCAGAAACATACCAATATAATATTGTCTGACTCGTAAATAATTAGCATAACTTGCAAACAGTAATCAGACTTTTGAGATTAGATACCATTACATTCAAAACATGAGGTAAAAATGTACTGCAGGACAACAAAATATGCATCATGTGTTTTTTACCCCATCTGAAAATTGGCATTTGGGTTAGTTGGCCAATAAAGCTATGACACTCATCATCTAATTGAAAATCTGCATGTGCAAAAATATTTAAGTCAATTATTGCCATATACAATGAAAATGCTAATGGGCTGATTCCCTCTTTTTGTGCCACAAAATTTCTTTAGGGCCAGAGGTCATTACCAGTTCTTACGGCAATATGGCAGATGTAGGAAAGACGCCTGTGGCACGGAATGAGAAGACAAACAATGACTTTGGCTATGTGGGCATTGATGCCATCTTGGAACAGATGAGGAGGAAAGCCATGAAACAAGGCTTCGAGTTTAACATCATGGTAGTGGGTAAGTAGAGGTTTCGGTGTGCAATTACAGATGTGTTGCTTTTTTGTTCTTATCTACAAAATAACATTTGGCATCACTGGAAGCTTGATATAAAAAAGCCAGATTAAATAGTTAGATAAAGAGTGTTCAAATTAACATTTGATAAGGGTAATAATTACTATAATGGACATTCTGTGACCGCTTATTTACATACTGTGATTTTTTTAAAGGTGTGTATATATATTGGAACTTTTTATTTAAAAAGTTCTATGTACAAAGTTTATGGATGCAAATACTTTGAAGCTCCATATCTCAGAATGCAGATAGAAACTTATTTCAAGATGACATTTTTTTCTAGTTGTAATTTGGTATGGTTTGGGTTGGATATGGAATATGATCCATACCTGAGTGCTTTTGTGGTGCTGAGTTTTGCAAACAAACAAACAAACAAAAGATCTATTAGACAATTAAGCAATTTCAGCTAAATCAGTCAGAGGACCATATAAAAAAATGATTAACAGGCTGAATTTGGCCCAGCAAGCTGTTAGTTAAAAGGCCTTGCAGTAATCAAAAGTAATTGGTGGAAAAAAAAAAAAATTTCATATCCACATCCATATCCATAAAATAAAATACTACATGCCATTACTCCTACACGATTTTCTTTTAAAGTTTATACCTTATAATACTGTTTCTAGTGAGCAGGAAAATATTCAGGCATTACCATTACATCTTTAATTAAGGCAGATCTGTTTGATCCTTAAGTTATTAGCCAGAGACCTTCAAATTAGCTGGCAACACCACCCAGCACTAGACCAACAATTTCACATCTACTGACACACACACACACACACACACACGGGACACAAGGTAAATGGCAACTCAACCCCAATATCCAACTTCAAGCTTTTTTAAAATTGAATGTCTTCCTGGAGATATATTATTCTCCAGCAGTATATAACCCTGATTTTATTTTTCTTGGCAATGTGTAAAACTGAACATAAAACCTGTAGCTACTTGCAGAGTATTAGAAGAATTGTTTCTTGACAGTGCTGGATGTCTTTTGCTTTTTTTTGACTTAACAACTGAGACAAATGCTTTTGTCTCTCTGAAAGAACATGTTGATGTGTGTTTTAATATAGTGCTTTGGTAAATTAATATATGGATATGTTATGAAAATGTTTAAGGCTTGTTAATGGATTGATCTATTGGAAGTTGATAAGTGATTTTGAGTGTTTTGTTGTCAAACTATAATCCTCTGATTACCTTTTACTGACTTTTTTAAGTCTAAACCTTGCCAAATATCTAGAGGTTGGTGGTTACTATCAGGGGTTTTATAGTGATGTTTTTTCAGTTACTTACATGTACGCCAATACGTTTAAAAAAAAAAAAACCTGTAGAATTCAATCAGACATGGTTAATGCTTTCTGCAGTGAGAGCATCTGCCTTGGCTGCTCCACTCAACTGATTCCAGCTAAAGATTTTTTGCAAACAACTGCTCCCATGAACCTCCTCTAGAAAACGTGGCACTTTTATAGAATTGTGTGTTTGTGGACGGCCATTAAATGAACCTGGTGGCAGGTGTTGAGTCAAATCTGCAAAGGGGAATGAAAATGCTACTAAGTCCCGTAGTCCCGTGGTCACATTTAGTCCACTCAATATATAGATATTTGTTTGTTTACTTAAGCACATGGATTAGGGTTGTTAATTTTGAATGAACTCAATCTAGTGCATCAGAATGCAGGTGTCTGGAGAATTTGTAGCTGAGCTGTTTAGTGGTGTCTTGGCGTGAGATGTCATAAACACTACTCATGGTGTGAGATGCTAAAACAGCAAGATAGGTTCAAATTGCCCTGACAGTCTGTTTACTTTTTCCCCAAATTAAGAATGCCCAAAGAAAGAATTTGCCCAATCCTGTGGAGTAGTTCCAACCCAGATCAAACTTACCTACTTGTCATCTTTTAGTAAACCTGAAGACCTTTATTGACTTGTTCAGGTGTGTTTGATTAGGGTTGGAGCTAAACTCTGCCAGACAGTGGACCCCAAGGGCCAGAGTTGAGAAACAAAGGCCAAAATTTGTACATTAATTTAGAAGATTGTCCAAATTTGCAGTATCCATAAAACAGTACGTGAAAAGTAGCTCGATGACCAACTACTTCCTCCAACATTCCAGCAGAGGTTCAATGGATGCTTTACTATATAAAGCCACACAGAGAAGAGTCATGAATGTCATGAAAGAAACCCAACTGATGCTGTAAAACACATGACAGTGCCATCATGTATGGCTATAGTATGTCCAGATTGCTTTCTTACTACACATATGCATACTTTTTAATGGCCAATAAATTCCTCATCAAATGTAGTATCTTCTAAGACAGTATGCGATTTTAGATACAGTAGATAAGATTACGGAAGGCCCAAACAAACAAAAGAGGTGCAAACTCTGCCCAAAAGCTATGCATAGAAAGTTGCAAATCTTGTGTGTGAAATTTTCTATCCTTGTATGCAAAGTTCAGTCTCACATTATCTTGTGAGAAGTTCAGAATGCAACATACTTGACGGTAGCTCTAAATTAGCTCAGAAAAATGTGTTGCGTCTATTGTAATGCATATAGAGTATACAAGGTAAGTAAACAAATAAACATGTTTGATATATTAAAACATTTCTGTGTGACCCTTTCTGTGAAATCCAGACTGAAGTCTCAAAATCTAGTTATGAGACGACAAGCATCAAAGTTTGATTTCAACCATTATTTTCATATTATTTCAATCTTTGACATGGTCTTACTCAGTCAATATTAAAAGATATCAAGGTTACATGGATGATAAAAGGATGATTTTATCTAGAAAACAGCATGCATTCTTTTTGAGTACAAATTTGAAAACAAATATGACCCATTTATGCATTATTTTAGTTTTTTGGTTCATGTTTTCTAGGGATAATTGTGTAATTTAGTCCTTATACTGTAATTTAAAAGAAAAATAAAATTGCACAAAACGAACTTATTAATAAACATCCCCGGTGCCAATTTAAGATAATGATTTTTTTCTTCTTTCTTTGTACAGGTCAGAGTGGTCTGGGTAAATCTACGCTGATGAACACTCTTTTTAAATCTAAAGTGAGTCGCAGATCTTTGATGACAACAGAAGAAGAACGAATTCCTAAGACAATTGAGATCAAGTCCATCAGTCATGGTACAAAGGCCTTCTGAACTAAACCTGAAACCAACACTTGCTTATCCAATTTAGTCTTATTTTAACAGTTCCAACTGTCTAATAAATTTAGTTATCCACATATATTTAAACTCATGTTTTATACAGATATTGAGGAGAAAGGAGTGAGGATGAAGCTGACTGTCATTGACACTCCAGGTTTCGGAGACCAGATAAACAATGAGAACTGGTCAGTGTCAACTTTACTAATTGTTATTCAACTAATTCTTTGATTCATTGGTCATCTTGTTAGATCTCATGCTATTCCTGGTGTCTCCCCATCTGTCTGATATGTTTGTAGCTGGCAGCCCATCATGAAGTTCATTAATGCACAGTACGAACAGTATTTACAGGAAGAGATCAACATTGAAAGGAAGAAGATGATTCCAGACTCAAGAGTCCACTGCTGCATATATTTTATTCCTCCCACTGGACACTGGTGAGAAAAACACACACAAACACATTACATTTAAACTCAAACAAATACCAAACATAAGTTTTTGATATTGTTACATTATGTTTGCTTATACAGTAGGGACTTGTTGAAAGCTGATCTTGATATGTTAATTTAATATTTCTTTGGATGAATCCATTCTGTAAGCTGCTCAATGCACTCAGTTGTGAAGTCAGGCTGAAGAATCATCAGCCTTGATGTTTAAGCTTTTCATATGCTATGTATTTTTTTTTAGTTACAATTATTATTCAGAATTAATTGATGTTTTTACTACTGTATGTATTGTGTTTTGATTCTTGATACCTAAAAGCTGCATTATGTTTAAAGTCACCATTATAGTGATAAGCCTTCTCTTCATCCATTTCAATGAGCATTTTTTTTTTTTTTTTTTTTGCATTTGGAATATTTAGTTAATACAAAAACTTAACCAAAGTACTTGTAAATTCTGCTTGGCAAACATGTTTGCACATAAAATAAATAAGTATGTTTAGGAAAAAATTGTGTACACATTTTTAAGAAAAATAAATAAATAAACAGCAAAATTAATTTTGTTAGAAATGAAACCTTTCCTCACAAACCGATCAGAAGTGGTCACATGAGATACATTATTACTAGGGCTGGTAAGGAATTAAAATGTTTAATCTAATTAATTACATGATGTGATGATTAATTAATCGAATTATTCACACATCAAATTTGGAGAAAGTACTCACAAAAGATAATTTAAAGTCATTGTTGTGTAAAGCATCAGGCATTACAAAACGTAGGTTCAGCAAGAAAAATTTTGTTTGATAAAATCTATTACATATAGCCTACTTTTTTGGACCATGTGAGTAAATGATGACAGAATTTTCATTTTTGGTTGGGGGAACTATAAATTTAATAATTTATTTTCTTAATTGTATTATTATTACTATGAAAATATGACATTTTTTATTTAATGAAATGATACTCCAAATGATAAACTAAAACTGCCAGTAGGTGGTGGTAAATATCTTAATGATTAAGTCGACAAGCAATTTATACATTAATTTGATTCGATTGAATGGTTTAATAAATCATTAGGCTTGTTCGACTTGAAGCAGGTCATCACTATCTGACCGATCGGTGTGTGACATCAAAGTATCGCAAGAGATTAGAGAACAGACGACTCCTTACGCTTAAGAATCGCTCTTGTGGTACTTTGATGTCATACACTGATCGGTCTGTGCAGCACCACTTCAAAGTCAACGCATATGCCAGTGGTTCAACGCACAAAATGGTTCAACAAATTCATTCAAAAACATGGATTAAGAAATGAAATGCCGCTAAGGGTTGCTCGACGATGAACAGTTCTGCTTTGTCTTTTTCTTCTGGTTGGCAAAATTGAGCAAAACAGACAACATTGTGTCTACGATAACACAACTTCTTAATGAACTGTTGTATAAGATGAGCATCACATTTGCACTAGTGTGATATTGCACTTAGCCTACAGCTCGTGTGATATTTCTTAACTATGTGATGTAAATATGAGACACAATCTCAAACAGGCGTTTTGCCCCATATCTTGAATTTTAGGGACATTTTCTTGGCTCTATCACGCAGTAAGTTGTTGCCCTGCCTCATATTAGTCATCAAGCAACTGTATGAAATGGCAGATGATCTACATAGGTCTGGCACGGGGCAAGTGCATCAAATGTGTAAACAATTTTAACGCGTTATTTTTCTCCATAATTAATCTAATTAACGCGTTAAATTACCAGTCCTAATTATTATCAAGCATAAACACACCACTTGTAAACAAAATACATCTTAAAGGGTTACTCCACCCCAAAATGAAAATTTTGTCATTAATCACTTACACCATGTCATTCCAAACCCGTGAAAGCTTTGTTCGTCTTTGGAACACAATTTAAGATATTTTGGATGAAAACCGGGAGGCTGTGATTGTCCCATTGACTGCAAAGTAAATTACACTGTTAAAGTCTAGAAAAGTATTAAAGACATCATCAAAATAGTCCATCTGCTATCAGTGGCTCAACCGTAACATTATGAAGCGACGAGAATACTTTTTGTACGCAAAGAACACAAAAATAATGACTTTATTCAATAATTTGTCTCCTCTGTCTCTAATTATCAATGTAGCACCATTTTGGAGAAAATCCGCTGGACGCAAACGGTGTATGCTATTTTGTGTCAGCCAAAACACAAGGATACAGAACATCCATGCAGCGCGGATTATACACAATAGCATACGCAGTTTGTGTCCAGCGGATATTCTCCAAAATTGTGCTATGGTGATGGGGACAGACAGAGGAAATTAAATGTTGAATACAGTTGTTATTTTTGTTTTCTTTGCGTACAAAAATTATTTTTGTCGATCCATAATGTTACGGTTGAACCTTTATTCCTCTCCATTTGTCTGCTATAGTTTTCTAACTCGCTTGCATAAATGGGAGTCATGCAAACCAGTGTTTGTGTGTGAGTGATGGGACCAAGGGAAATTACATTGTGTGGTCCTTTGAGTTGGTTTGGTTCTAGGTATATATTTGTATGTGTGTAGTGTCTGCACAGGGTAGAAGAAGGTTGGGGGCAGGGTTACGTTTTTAAAGAGAGTATTTCCTTCCACAAGTGTGTGTTGGTGTGTGTGCTCACTGTTATTAGACACTTTTTCACAGCTGCTGCATGCTTGTAAGATATCTGAACAGCTGCTTGTCTTGTCACATAATGTGAGTACACACAGACTGTAGTTCCTGTGTTTGACATTTTGTCTTGGAAACAGGCATATTCACCTCAAGAGTATAGGGAAATGCATAGGGGGAAATATAGGTGGAGCCAATGGGGATGGTTAGCCACTAGCGGAACACAAAACTTTAAATTGTTTGTTCATGTGGTGCCATCAGCCAGTCATCAGCCATTTGTTAATTTGCAGGATATAAATGTTCATATAGCTGTGCATTTTTTCATTTGGTTGCTGTGCCATAATACCACAGTGAGGAAGTTCTATGCTTTAAAAAATTTATTTTGAATATATCAGTAGTATTATGGTCTAACATGTAAAATCGTTTTTAAGTTTCACGACCACAATACCACTGTCAGCATTTGGCTCTTTACTTTCAAGTCATCATGTTTTCAGAAAAGTAGAAATTAACTATAAACCCTTTAATTCAGATGCCAGCACTGGCTGCAAATTTGCCATGAGGTTCATTCTTGAACGTTTCACACAGATCCTTTGAGACCTTGTGGAAACTTTTATAATAGTGGATGTCGCACTCTGGTGGCTAGAAATCTCCATTTGGTTTTGTGGGAAACAGGACGTAAAACAAGAAGTGTCTACCACAAATGGTGACTCCTTCCTCAATGAAAGAATTATGAGACCCACAGATGGGGGTAGATAATTAAAATATCAAATTGGCTTTTCCTATGCCAGGGCTTGTGTCAAATACACATGGGTAAGTAAACTGACTTAAATATAGCCCATCTATATTCTATATTCTATAGCCCATTGGGCATTAAAATAGAAATATGAATTGGAATTTCAGGAAGATGATTTCACTTCAACTCATTTTGTTGATTAAACAAAATGTGTAAACAGATGTATTTCTTATGGGTAATACTGTGTTCACAATGATCTATACATAGAAGTTAATTTATTAAATGTAATAAAAATAAAAATAAAATTAACTTTATTCTGACATACCAAAGATCAATCCTTTGTAATTAATACCAACGAATATTTCTTTAAATGTTATTTAATGATAATTGAAAATCAAACTGAAAAATGAAATCTTTGATTAAAATTAAAATAAAAAGCAAAATAAATAAAATCTTATGAAATCTTATAAAATGTTTAAAGCTTTATGAAATTTATCAAATAAATGAAACCTCTAAAAAACCTCTAAGTCCTCTTTTAAATGAACATTTTGATGAGGCTCCTATGAAAATAACATTGGGAATTTTTGAAAATAAGGCATTTATTAACAGACTCGCACTTTTTAGTGAAACTTAAATTACTGAACCAACACATAGGAGCCTGATAAAAATGCTTATTTAAAAAAAAAAGAAGAAAAATCTGATGAACTGATGAACAAGTTTTTTTCATCTGAAATATTCTTGCAGTATGTAATAAAAAAACATATACTATATATATATATATATATATATATATATATACATATATATATATATATATATATATATATATATATATTTATATATATATATATATATTAGTGCTGTCAATCGATTAAGAACTTTAACTAGATTAATCTCACATTTTTTCTGTGATTAATCGCAATTAATCGCAATAAAAAAAGAAATGTTTTTGTACGTTTTTAATATATTTTTTAATGTAATAATTTCACAGTTAATCAAATTAATGTAAAAACAACATAAAGACAGTATATTTTAAATACTTGTTTAAATGGCATCTTTTTATGAATGAAGGCCAGTATTACTGATATTAATACAGCTACTGATTTTTTTCTATTTTTTTTACATTTATTATTACGCTTCAAAAATATAACAGTTTTTAATTTAAGTAAACTTAAAACAATGCTAACATAAACCCATAATAAATGTCATGTTTACTCCTGCCCTTCCTGTCTTAACAGTTAGGAAATATACAGAAATTTAATAAAGTTATCAAAGTTATATGCAGTCTGCACTGCATAAACTATAAATTAAATAGTTAATCCTTATTAAAGCTACAAAAGTTATTTAGTCAAGAGCAGCGAGTCATTTTCTCTGTTCCCTTTGTTCTTTAACTTTACTGACAGGAAGCTTTATTGGCTGCTGTCCCTTTAAGAGCAGACAGACACGCGGATCTCACCGTTTATATACTGTCTATGGATCTCTCCTCATTCTCTCACAACTCTTTTTGTTCATTTTAGACTTACTATAAATCATTTAAGATCGCTCCTATGAGGATAATCGACAAAACTGGCACTTTAGGATGTTTATTGTTAGTTCAAGCGCTTAAGAGAACTGGATTCTGGCGCCCTGTCTATGCATTGTGTGTGTGTGTGTGTGTGTGTGTGTGTGTGTGTACGTGTGTATGTGTCAGATAAGGGCATTCACAGACAGCGCATTCTCTTTTGTCTTGCCGTGCTTGAAATGTTTAAAAGCATTTAAATGAATAAGAGCGTGATCATATAATGTAAAGCTAGCCAACGGATGGCAGAAAATGCGAATGCTGCGTTAATTGCGTTAAATATTTTGACACGTTAAACCAGACAAAAATTAATCGCATGCGTTAACGCGTTAACGTTGACAGCACTAATATATATATATATATATATATATATATATATATATATATATATATATATACTGTGTATATATATAATTTATCTTGTGTAATTTATACTATTTCAATTTCAATTCAAGAATTTGAGTTTATTCACCTCTGTATGCCACACAGATACAGATTCTAATTCATTTCAGCTTCAAATTTTGCACCCTAGACACATTTCTCTATGTATGTGCTTAAGCATATACAAAACCACAAATGTGTTTCCGTTTTGTGGACTTACTAATGCACTATATTTTGTCACTGTGCAGATAATGGTTATATATTCAAATAGGCATGTAATCATCGATGCACATAATTCCTCAAGGGGCTTTTTGTGCATACACATGTATATTTTGCGAATATTTAAAGCCCTGTAGCTCTGCAGTCCTCACCATATGATAGATTGTGACATCCTTTTGTCCTGGGGACTAAGAGGCTCTGTGCATGTTCATTCTAGTTTGTTAAAAAAGGCAAAATGCAGTGTGTCATGTGAGTTGAGTGAACCGGATATCTGGCTATTAAAAATGTCAGAGCTGCTTGTTTGTGCCTTGTGGTTGTGGATGCAGTACACACTCCAAATAAACACTCCACAAAGCTGACTTAAATACACATGTCGGCTGGATGTGTTTTTTTTATATAAGTAATGCAAAGTCACAAGCGCAAAAGAAAGTTCAACATATCCTTAAGGGCATAGTTCACCCAAAAATGTACAGCGCATTTAGTTTTAACCTATTTTCTTTGCCCATGTTGTTCCAAACTATGATTTTCTTTCTGCTACAAACCACAACATTTTATTATATATATTATTATATAATTACATAATATACTTTTCTACTTTTGAGATCCACATAAGAAAATAAGAATTATATTAAGGTGAATAAATAATGACATGTATATTTGTTCCATTTTTAACCCTTTTACTTTCTGTAATAAATTCTCCATATTGTTTAGTCGTCTGATGGCTTGATTAATTGTGCTGCATCTACAATATTAGGATGTGATACTTAAGTTTGAAGCAACTTTTACACTGTGTTGTTTTAATTCTATTTAACACTTTGCTTGGTTCTTAATTAATCCATTTTGTGTCTTACTGCATTGCTGTCTTTTTCTGTTTTAGTTTGAGGCCAATTGACATTGAGTTTATGAGACACCTAAGTAAAGTGGTGAACATCGTTCCTGTTATCGCCAAGGCAGACACACTCACCCTGGAAGAGAGAGATTTCTTCAAACAGAAGGTAAGCAATTCATCTCCCAGCTTGTAGATAATAAATCTCTTCCAACCATACGATGAGAGCTTTTATAAGATGCTGATACTGTTGATACCTCACCTTGTAAAATAATTTTTCATCTTGTATCAGTCACCCAAGGTCATAATAGCATAACAAAAACAATTTATTTGAGAGCATCTGGTATGTTTTCCATTAATTTGAATATAGTTTGCCTCACTCATCCAGAGGCTACACCAGTTGAACAATGATTTATTTTTTCAAGTATTTAACCTCAATATAAACTGCCGACACACAATGTTTGTGGAAATCTCTTTGTGTAAATATCTGTGGGAATTGCCTTCCTAATGGTGTGAATTGGGGCAGAACTGTTCCTTTATGTGCTTTTCTCATGGCATTTCTTAAACTTCTGTGAAAGACTAGACTGAAGTTAAAACAGAAGTTGGTCATGCGGATTCGCTGTGTTGACCAACCGAAAACTGCTTGGCTTGAAAGTGACTTCTGTGTGAGCTGTGTTCATTACTTTTGAAAGTAATTTCTATAACCACCTATAATTTGTACAATCAATATGGGAAAATTTCCTGCTTGGACATTCTTAATTATGTAGGGAACGTCTTGGATCTGGTTGAGTAATTTTATGGTGAATTATTTGGGGGTTCATGGGCCGGTGAAGCACTTCAGCACTTGAGTTTTATTTGACCTCAACTTAAGTTGTAACTTGGCAGAACTTCACAGACTGGTAGATGCAGTTCACAGGATGGATCCAGCAGTGGGCAGCTGGAGTTGGTACATGGAGGTTTGACATTAAAACGCAGCACAAACATGTGAACCGATGACTTATCCCTTTAATGTGCAGCCTTAACAGGCTGTTCAGCTGTAAGAAGAGATCAGAAGGACTGCACGTATCAAGCTCTTTTTATGTTAATTTTCATAAAAGTAATTGAAGAGTGATTGAAGTGATTCAGCTGCATGGTTTATTTGTATTATTACTTCATGTTTTTATTCAGTTGCTCTTGTAGTGGGTGAAGGCAACTTTATCCTTCTCGTACTTCACCTCGCAAAACGTCTATTGATTTTTCCTGTATAAAAGCTGCCAGTGGAAACTCAATGGGTGTCCAAGCTACTGTTTCCTCCTTACATTTGCTTCACCTGCCAAACAGAACAAACCCTAGGCTCTAGAAGCTTTTTGGGCTTGTACATAACTGTTATGTTTGGCTGTGTGGTCAGCGCACAATCCTTAGATCCTTTTCCTCCATGTCTGTGACATGACAGGAGAGTAGCGTGACATTATTTTCAACCTTGTGAACATTGGTGTGGAGTTGCTGAATTTGTCTGGTTCATTTTCTTTAATGTTTAATGGCATCCCCCACATGGAAGCAGCGAATGAAAACAAACATGACTCAGAGTGGATTCAGTGAAGGGTGTAGTTTTGATTCGTCGTCATTCATTAAAGCGTCCCGCTGGCTAAAAGCTCTCTCACTGTATTTTTTTTTTCATTATGCTCCCAATGTCAAGTTTAAATCTTCACTGCCAGAGGTCTGAAGTCATGTGGGTTGTGATTATTCAATCTGACATCTGAAAAGCGTGGTGACCCTTACGGTACAGAATGTGCCATAAAGAAAAAGTTCACCCAAAAATGAAATAAATTTTGTCATCCTTCTAGTTCCAACCGTATGACTAACTCTTTGCCGTGGAACAGAAAAGGAAACATATTGAAGAAAGTAATGGCTGCTAATTTGCATATGATGAAATTGACAGTTTGTTGAGTTGCATGTTGCAAAATGATTAAAAACAAACAAATTGCTATTCACATCCATTTATGGAAAAGTTCTAAATGGTTCAATTACAAATAGGACTAATCAATTTGTCTGTACATAACACAAAGTTAATGTATAGCTTCTGATGATTTGAAATATATAGAGTTGAATGGACAATTTTTATGATGCTTTTCCATCTTTTCCATTAATTGCATGGAAAAGGGCAACCAGTACATTCTTTAATTTTTATTCTGTGTTTGATAAAAGAAAGTCAGTCATGTAGTTTAGTAAAAGCATAATTTTTTTAAAGACCTAATGTTCTGTGTATGCACCCTTGTGCATATTCTCCAAATATGAATCAGGAACTATACACTGTTTCATGGATTCCTTCTGGTGTGTGTGTTTGTGCAGATAAGAGAGGACTTGCGAGCCAATGAAATTGACATCTATCCTCAAAAAGAGTTTGATGAGGATGCAGAGGACAGAATCATAAATGAGAAGATCAGGGTACGTCCACTTGTCACTTTTTATCTATATATATTAATCACTGATACTATTATATTCATTAAAAATAGATTGTTCATGACTTAAGTACATGAAGTGAGCTTTTGTGTCTTCTCTTTCTGTCTTACTGTATATTGCAATTCCAGGTGTTGCTTTTGCATATTGAAGGTTTTCGTGTGATCTCTGTTTTAGGAGATGATCCCATTTGCTGTGGTGGGAAGTGATCAGGAATATCAGGTCAACGGAAAAAGACTTCTGGGCAGGAAAACAAGATGGGGGACAGTAGAAGGTAGTGCACACACAAACATGCAGACTCTCTCACAACACTTTCTTTCAGTCTTACTTTTGCTTGCCCAAAATCACATCTGCACATCCTTTCTGGCAGTGAGCTTTGTTGTTGGATTGGTGTCCTGTGCTATTTTTTCTTTTTTCTTCATTTAAAATCATTTAGTTGTGTGTAAGGAATTTTATGTACTTGTGTCCACATCATCCTTCATCGCTTTGGTTGTTTTACTGTATTTAAACAGATAAACTAAACTTTTAAAAGAGCGACATAACATAACTGTGATGGACTCTACAGTGCATCATGGAGTTAACGCGTTTAATGCAATTATGCTTGTCATGTTGTTAACAATTTAAAAAATAGAAACAAGTATTTCATTCTGTTCTTTGATTTATAAAATTCGATAATTATTTTAGAGCATTAGAAAATAAAATATGTAATTAATGCAGTTTAGGAAATATCAATTCTTTTTCAAATTTGAAAAGTGTTTATTTTAAAGCAGATTCAACCTTGACATTTGTTTGTCTTGAGACATGATGTGCGAGGAACAGGATGGAACTAATTGAAAATCAGTTATTGCTAAATATATTAAATGTAATTGCTGTATAATTAAGGTAATTGCTAAACTTAAAGCCCTAGTACACAAATTCACATATCTCTCTGGTGTTTTTGTCTACAGTATGGGACCTGGTTCCTATTCTTGTTGCCAAGAGCAAATCAAATTCTTATTCCTGATTCACCCAACAGGAATAGAGAGCAGGAATCAATGTACCATGCAAACTACTCCTCCTCATATAAAAGTCTGTGGCCAAAATTAAAAATGTCAATGTCACCTTTATTTATATAGCGCTTTAAACAAAATACATTGCGTCAAAGCAACTGAACAACATTCATTAGGAAAACAGTGTCAATAATGCAAAAATGAGAGATAAAGGCAGTTCATCATTGGATTCAGTTATGTCATCTCTGTTCAGTTAAATAGTGTCTGTGCATTTATTTGCAATCAAGTCAACGATATCGCTGTAGATGAAGTGTCCCCAACTAAGCAAGCCAGAGGCGACAGCGGCAAGGAACCGAAACTCCATCGGTGACAGAATGGAGAAAAAAAACCTTGGGAGAAACCAGGCTCAGTTGGGGGGCCAGTTCTCCTCTGACCAGACGAAACCAGTAGTTCAATTCCAGGCTGCAGCAAAGTCAGATTGTGCAGAAGAATCATCTGTTTCCTGTGGTCTTGTCCTGGTGCTCCTCTGAGACAAGGTCTTTACAGGGGATCTGTATCTGGGGCTCTAGTTGTCCTGGTCTCCGCTGTCTTTCAGGGATGTAGAGGTCCTTTCTAGGTGCTGATCCACCATCTGGTCTGGATACGTACTGGATCCGGGTGACTGCAGTGACCCTCTGATCTGGACACAGACTGGATCTGGTGGCCACGGTGACCTCGGAACAAGAGAGAAACAGACAAATATTAGCGTAGATGCCATTTTTCTAATGATGTAGCAAGTACATAGGTTGTTATGGGAAGTGTTTCCGGTTCCGGTTTACCTAATTAATGCAGCCTAAAAATCCTTTAACGGATTTGGATAATAAAAGCATATTAGTATGTTATGTGTATGCCAGGTTAAAGAGATGGGTCTTTAATCTAGATTTAAACTGCAAGAATGTGTCTGCCTCCCGAACAATGTTAGGTAGGTTATTCCAGAGTTTGGGCGCCAAATAGGAAAAGGATCTGCCGCCTGCAGTTGATTTTGATATTCTAGGTATTATCAAATTGCCTGAGTTTTGAGAACGTAGCGGACGTAGAGGATTATAATGTAAAAGGAGCTCATTCAAATACTGAGGTGCTAAACCATTCAGGGCTTTATAAGTAATAAGCAATATTTTAAAATCTATGCGATGCTTGATAGGGAGCCAGTGCAGTGTTGACAGGACCGGGCTAATATGGTCATACTTCCTGGTTCTAGTAAGAACTCTTGCTGCTGCATTTTGGACTAGCTGTAGTTTGTTTACTAAGCGTGCAGAACAACCACCCAATAAAGCATTACAATAGTCTAACCTTGAGGTCATAAATGCATGGAGTAACATTTCTGCATTTGACATTGAGAGCATAGGCCGTAATTTAGATATATTTTTGAGATGGAAAAATGCAGTTTTACAAATGCTAGAAACGTGGCTTTCTAAGGAAAGATTGCGATCAAGTAGCACACCTAGGTTCCTAACTGATGATGAAGAATTGACAGAGCAACCATCAAGTCTTAGACAGTGTTCCAGGTTATTACAAGCAGAGTTTTTAGGTCCTACAATTAACACCTCTGTTTTTTCAGAATTTAGCAGTAAGAAATTACTCGTCATCCAGTTTTTTATATCGACTATGCAATCCATTCGTTTTTCAAATTGGTGTGTTTCACCGGGCTGCGAAGAAATATAGAGCTGAGTATCATCAGCATAACAGTGAAAGCTAACACCATGTTTCCTGATGATATCTCCCAAGGGTAACATATAAAGCGTGAAGAGAACGGCCCTAGTACTGAGCCTTGAGGTACTCCATACTGCACTTGTGATCGATAGGATACATCTTCATTCACTGCTACGAACTGATGGCGGTCATATAAGTACGATTTAAACCATGCTAATGCACTTCCACTGATGCCAACAAAGTATTCAAGTCTATGCAAAAGAATGTTGTGGTCAATTGTGTCAAACGCAGCACTAAGATCCAATAAAACTAATAGAGAGATACACCCACGATCAGATGATAAGAGCAGATCATTTGCAACTCTAAGAAGAGCAGTTTCAGTACTATGATACGGTCTAAATCCTGACTGGAAATCCTCACATATACCATTTTTCTCTAAGAAGGAATATAATTGTGTGGATACCACCTTTTCTAGTATCTTGGACAGAAAAGGGAGATTCGAGATTGGTCTATAATTAACTAGTTCTTTGGGGTCAAGTTGTGGTTTTTTGATGAGAGGCTTAATAACAGCCAGTTTGAAGGTTTTGGGGACATGTCCTAATGACAATGAGGAATTAATAATAGTCAGAAGAGGATCTATGACTTCTGGAAGCACCTCTTTCAGGAGCTTAGATGGTATAGGGTCTAACATACATGTTGTTGGTTTAGATGATTTAACAAGTTTATACAATTCTTCCTCTCCTATAGTAGAGAATGAGTGGAACTGTTCCTCAGGGGATCTATAGTGCACTGTCTGATGTGATACTGTAGCTGACGGCTGAATGGTTGCAATTTTATCTCTAATAGTATTGATTTTAGAAGTAAAGTAGTTCATAAAGTCATTACTGCTGTGGTGTTGGGAAATGTCAACACTTGTTGAGGCTTTATTTTTCGTTAATTTAGCCACTGTATTGAATAAATACCTGGGGTTATGTTTGTTTTCTTCTTAAAAGAGAAGAAAAGTAATCGGATCTAGCAGTTTTTAATGCTTTTCTGTAGGATATGTTACTTTCCCGCCAAGCAATACGAAATACCTCTAGTTTTGTTTTCCTCCAGCTGCGCTCCATTTTTCGGGCTGCTCTCTTTAGGGTGCGAGTATGCTCATTATACCATGGTGTCAAACTGTTTTCCTTAACCTTCCTTAAGCGTAAAGGAGCAACTTTATTTAAAGTGCTAGAAAAGAGAGAGTCCATAGTTTCTGTTACATCATCAAGTTGTTCTGAGGTTTTGGATATGCTAAGGAATTTGGATACATCAGGAAGATAACTTAAAAAGCAGTCTTTTGTGTTAGAAGTGATGGTTCTTCCATACTTGTAACAAGAAGTAGAATTTACAATTTTGGCTATATGAATTTTGCAAAGAACTAAATAATGATCTGAGATATCATCACTTGGCTGAATAATTTCAACACCATCAACATCAATTCCATGTGACAGTATTAAATCTAGAGTATGATTTCGACAATGAGTAGGTCCTGAAAAGTGTTGTCTAACACCAATAGAGTTCAGAATGTCTATAAATGCTGATCCCAATGCATCGTTTTCATTATCAACATGGATATTAAAATCACCAACTATTAAAACTGTATCTGCAGCCAGAACTAACTCGGATGTAAAATCACCAAACTCTTTAATAAAGTCTGTATGGTGCCCTGGTGGCCTGTATACAGTAGCCAGTACAAACATAACAGGGGATTTATCATTAACATTTGTTTCTTTGGATAATGTTATATGAAGTACCATTACTTCAAATGAGTTATACTTGAAGCCTGCCCTCTGAGAAATCCTGAAAACGTTGTTATAAATTGAAGCAACACCTCCACCTTTGCCTTTTAGACGTGGCTCATGTTTATAACAGTAATCTTGGGGGGTGGACTCATTTAAAATAATGTAATCATCAGGTTTTAGCCAGGTTTCTGTCAAACAGAGTACATCTATATTATGATCAGTGATCATATTATTTACAAAAAGTGTTTTCGTAGAAAGGGATCTGATATTCAATAAGCCAAGCTTTATCATTTGGTTATCCATATTGCTTCTGTTTTTTATTTGTTGAACCTCAATTAAATTGTTAATCTTAACTTGGTTTGGACGTTTTTTTGTATTTTCTAGTTCGGGGAACAGACACAGTCTCTATAGTGTGATATCTAGGTGAAAAAGTCTCTATGTGCTGAGAATTAACTGACCTCTGTGACGGGAGGCAGCTAGCAGACGGTCGGTTTAGCCAGTCTGTCTGCTTCCTGACCTGGGCCCCAGTTAGTCAAGTATAAACACTAAGACTATTTGCCATATTTCTAGAGTGAAGAGTGGCGCCACCCCAGGAGGGATGAAGACCATCTCTTTTAAACAGGTCAGGTCTGCCCCAAAAGCTCGTCCAATTGTCTATGAAACCTAAAAAGAAAACTCATTGCGTGGACAGGAGGGAGGTAGAAGTTTATTGGTTATAGGAAGAACCGATCTAACAACATTAATCTGTGAAGATTGTTGACAGATTACTAAAAGAAGTACTAATTTTCACCCTTACATATTAGTGTTTAACTGCCACTAATCAACAAAATAAAAAAAAAATAAAAAATTTGACTTGTTTGGCTGGGACATTTTACCACACTCAAATGGAACAAGTCCAAATTATATTTAATTTCCTTTTATTAATGCAATTGCTAACTCTCACAGTGGCCTATTTTAAATGTGATGTTACTTTAAGAAGCATTTTGCTGCTCAAATACTCGGTGTTGTCTGATACAGCCATCTAGAGGGAATAATATGCTACTACACCTCAAGCACAATAGCAAATATAGAAACAGACATTGACAGACTGTTTATACAATTTTTTTATGACAAAACGACTCTCTAAAACCACATCATCATCTCTTTTTTTTTCACAGTTGAGAACACCGCACACTGTGAGTTTGCCTACTTGCGGGACCTGCTCATCAGGTATTCAACGATTCAGTGTTTACATTATATAGTGTTTGTATTAAAAACAAAGCTACAGTTCATTTGTTAATAAATATATTTTAAAGTAAGTGTTTTCTGTCTATCTGTTTTTTTTTTAGAACTCATATGCAGAACATCAAAGATATCACAAGCAGCATCCATTACGAGATGTACCGCGTACGCAGACTCAATGAGAATAACACGCATCCAAATGGGCAGCAAGCCATCAATGTGAATGGCGTACCTGAGCATGAAGTCCTCTCCCATGAGATGTAGACCATCCACCCATCCATCAATCTGTCCCTCCATCTATCTTTTTTTTTCCTTCAATCCCTCAATTCTCAATAGTCTCTTCCTCGGTTCATTCTGACTGGCTGTGTGTGGACTATTGTTTTTTAACACCAAAAAATATTTCCGATCTGTGGAAAATTAATCTTTAAGTGTGCAGTAAAATGTGATGTTCTGTAATGAATTTCCTTAAAGATGTGTTACTGTTTTTTGTTTTTGTTTTAAGTTGTCATTAATGTTAACAGCTTAGAGCTCTGAAAAATGACATCTGTCAGAAGTTAAACACACCATATGCTTAAAGCTCTCTTACTTAATAATTAAAAATTAGTGGTTACATTGCAGTTTAAAATCATGCTTTATGGCTATATTGGGCATAAAAATGAAGAGCTCTAAAGCATAACAAATCCAAATAAATCATGTTTTTCACTATTTAAAAATATAATGAAACAAAGTAAAGTGGAAAAGGATCCTTAGTATATTGCAGGACTTCTGACTGTGTAGTCACACACTTATAGGCAAGAGTTTTGATCCTGATTAAAGCATTGTCAGAGTAACATTTTAGTTGAGTATAACCATAATGCAGTTTTAGTATCCCCCTTTTTAGTAGTGACTTTGCCCTGTGCGGTATCTTTACCAATCTAAAATGTTCATGTACTTGTTGCCATGCCATGTTTGCATTTTTTTTTTAAGCATTGCTTATTTATTTTGTCATAGTAATTATTGTTGTGCTTTTTAATTGTAAAGGCCTTGACATTAAATGTTCTTTTTGTTTTTTATTTGTAAAGGGTTATGTATTTATATGCAGCATCATGTCACCCAAATGTTTTTAGTGTGGCCTTTGTACGTCAAATGGTTAAATTTCCAGAATAGCAACACAGTGACCCAAAGCACCTTTACTTAACTTTTTTTTTTTTTTTTTGCAACTGTCAGTATTTAGTAAAGCAAGTCCTGAGCCATTCTGTTCTCTATCTATATTCTATCATATACATGTGTCCATGATTAGTTGATAGATGTATTTCACGTTGTCAGTGGAAAATCATGCAGTTGACGCCCCCAAACGTTTTTGGACACTTAAGTCACACTTAAGAGTGCATGGACGTCTTTGCATTATACACAGTAGCAAAATATAAAAACACATAGCAAGAGGGGAGCAGATTTTATACATTCACTGAATCTGACCTTGAGATCTGATAGTTAAAAGTAATTACAAAAATAAGTAAGAAATTTTAATTTTTGTCATTGCAATTTAGTTGTTTTTTTTTTTTTTGGATTTGACAGCTTATACATTTTTAAATGTGACTAAAATGTCCAACATTTTTTTTATATTTTCTGGGCTAATATTGGAACAATATGGGAGAAGATGAATAATATATGCTAGCCATTTTTAATATATCAGATGTATGCTAACCATTTTTCTATTTAAAGAAAAAGTTCTGACCATGTGGACGCCATTTATATCTTAGCCTATTCGCAGACAACCTGCCACTTATTTTTCTTATGTACAGTATAGTTGTTATTTTTTTAACCAAAACATGCATACTGCTTTAAAATTGGGTTGACAATTGACAGTTTTGATTTTAGTCTCAGGTCCTACCTAGTGCAGCCTAATAATTTGCATAACAATTGAAAAAAAATGACCTGGTTGTCTCAATCCTGGCTGTCAGAAAATTATTGGTGTCAGTCATGTTATTTTGCAGCCATAATAAATAGAAAACCACATCCTAATCTCATAGGCTTATAATGTTCTATTCAACCTATATTGAGCAATGTCATGCCCCGAATGGACAGCAATATTATTAAAACAGATTATTGTATGAATATTGTACACCCATTGTATTTTGTTGTAGTATAAGGTAAGGTTTATCTTATTGTAGATTTGGAAAAAATAAAGATTGCTATTTTTTATTGTCATCTAATTTTGTATCTGATTATTTCCTAGTCTTAACAAAAAAACTGGTTCCGGCACTTCGGGTTGTAGGAGAAAATACATTACACATTATAGCTAAATTATAGCTACATTAAGAGACTGCTGGGCTTGTGATTTGTTCTGCATAACATCACATGTTGATGCAAGATTATGAATCGGAAGGCAATAAGTTCCTTGTAAAGTCTCTGATGTAATGATCATGAGGAAATTATGCTAAACTCAATATAAAAATACTATATAATCTTTAAAACAAAGAAATAAAACAAACCATATTCTGTACCGAAGCCTAATGAAAAAGGGAAACATTTTATCAGCACTTTATTTATCCAGCTATGGAAATAATCAAAATGTCATTTCACCAGGAGCCTCCAGCAGAGAGAGAGAAATTGATAGTAAATGAAGTAATTTGTATCCTTGGGGATGTGTATATTCAGTAAGTTGCAAGAAAGTAGAAAATAAGTCATTAAAAGGTTATTTCAATAGTAGCTGGCAATATCTTTGAGATTGCATATTTGATATTTATATTGTATCTGTCTCTATAAATATAGTTCTTGAGTATAGAATATTGAGCATTAAAATCTAAATCTAAATGTAGATAAATGTTCCTTTAATTTGGTTACAGAGAACTCAGACAAGACTGTAAGTCTGAATTTAAAACAGTGTTTATTTACTGCAGGTTTGAATGAAGACAACATATCAGGTAAGGTATATCAGGCGAGTTAGATACCAATGCAGCAGATACTGGTGTCTAGATGAAGAGCATTCAAATATAGCAGGTAGTAAAGTAGGTAGACAACACAGTTTATAATCAGGCTTTAATTAAGATATGGGTGCAGGCCATACTTCTTTCAGAAGTATTATGGGTAAATGATCAAGCTCAGCTACTCAATAGAAACTATGAAGTTTAGATTTATAAAGGACCTATTAGCGCAACTTTGTGAAGGCAGATTAACAGTCAATAAATGTTGTCTTATTCCTCAGTGTTCTTGCAAATTGCTTTACAACCACTGTTTTGATACCCCTGGTTAACATATAAATGATGCCTATAGAAGTGAGATTTTGAATTCCTCCTCAATACACAAACTAATGCATGCCTTTAACAGTGTTCAATGTCTTTTATTTTTAATTCTAAAAATGTAAAACTTGCTTTAAAATGGCTTTATTTGGCAATAGTATAAGTCTCCAATTAGATAGCTAGGTAGCTAGCTTGCTAATAATTTTTTGTGTGCATGCATGTGAGTATACACATTGGTGGCAGACAGTCATCATCCTCTCTCCTTTTCCTCTGATCCTCATCTATGAAAGTCAACAAGCTCCAAAACAAAAGCTTGTCATCCTTCTAAAGATCAGCTAATCGCCGCAATGCTAGCACATCTGTTCAGACAAAGAAAACAAAGGTAATTTCTGATAATGAATTGCTACAGTATATATCAACTACTTTGAAATATTAAATGTGTGTGTTTCTCTATACTTGCTAATTTTAGTAATTAACCTGACACAAATCTGTGATTTTGAGTTTTTTGTTAAGACACCCTCCTGTATTGCTCTGTTCGCAATACCACATTGTTTGTTAGTCTATCTAAATTGCTAGCATCAATTAGTCTGCTTGCATAATTTCCATTCTACCTCATCCGCCTGTCACATTTTACCTCTACTCCCCCACCCTCTTCAAATTAATACTCATATGAACACATATATACATGCAGTATGCTCACACTGAGTCCCTGTTCTCTGACTGTTTCCTGGCATGATGCCAAGTCTTTTTTTCTTTTTTTCTTTTTTACAAAGAAATGTGGGGCTGTTATGCCCATATGCAAATTAGCCTCGTTTTGATTAAAAGACAGCTGCAAATTTAATTAGATTCTACAGCAGAGAAAATTATCATGTCGATCCTCTCTGGAGGGGTGTGATTTGCTTGAATTAATGTTTGCCAGTCTTGCAGTTGAAGTAAACACAGGAATAAAGAGAAAGGTATGTTGCTGAAGATTTTTTTATGAAGGGCAATGAGGCATTTCTATATTGAACATCACTGATGAAAAACCCTCTTGCATCGTTTAATGAGTTTTGTAACATCAAAAGCCAGAATAACAACATAGCAGAAGCCTAAAAGGGCTGTCTTAACTAATATCGACACAGATTCTTTAAGGAAGATTCAGCCTCCCTCATCTTTATGTTTATATTAGTCATTTGACAAATGCAAAAACATATGCAGAATCAGCATTTTATGGTTAAGATGTTTATAACAGATACTCCAGAATTTACATTTAAACTTCTTTTAATCTATCTATCTATCTATCTATCTATCTATCTATCTATCTATCTATCTATCTATCTATCTATCTATCTATCTATCTATCTATCTATCTATCTATCTATCCTCCATTCTAATCCCCTAGTTTACGTCTGACTGGCCAGTATCTGTTTGACTGAATGAGCATTAAACAGCATGATTCATTCTAAAATTTAAACTCCTTTTTATTTAATAATTAAAAATAATTCTTATATTAAAATTAAACATTTGCAGATAGTAAAACTAAAGTTTAAAAATGTATTTCAGGTTTTTATTTGTTTTTCTTTGCAAACCTGTTCTATAAAAGTAGACAATTTTCAGACAAGAACACTCTGTTAATCTTAGGCTAAGTTTTAAGTTTTATTTTATTATATTTTTTTGAGCAATGTTGCTGGGAAACTTTGGGCAATGTCGCTGTCAATGAACAACCAGGTGAGATGCAGGGCCCTCGACCAATCTAAAATATCCAGATAGAAATTTGTTAGCCATTCTTATTGGGAAAGTGCCCAAACAACATTGCTGGAAACACTTTTTGTAAGTGAAGAAAACAAAAATAATGACTTTATTAAATAATTCCTTTGTCAACGGTCTCCATTGTCACTCCATATCACCGTGCTGCGTATGCACTTCTGTGTCATCCGTGTCATGAGGATGCGCTTTATTATTTCAAATCAAAGCTAAATACACATAGAAACAGTGCATCCTTGTGGCGCGGATGACAAAGAAGAGCATACGCAGCACGGCTGATGGCAGATGGAGTATTCTGATGTAGCCGCACTGGGTTGTACATTATAATTAACTCAAATGATATGTAAGGAATTTTAATAATTAATCAGGAATATGATTAATATATATATCTCATATGACAGTTACATTAAAATTATTGAAGATGAAAAATAGGTAAATTGTATACATCAATAACTCATTACAAGGTACTGTAATTTACTCATTAATATGTCAATATTCCATTCTTCATATCAATTATAGTGATATATCTTACTGTAAATTACCGCCAATCAAACAGTGGTTTGTCCAGCAAACGTCCGTAAGATTAACTTATCAACTTTCAATAAAGTTATCACTTCTTATAATTCAAGGAAAAATATTCTCTGGTCATGAAAACATTATCCTATCACTATGAAATTTTGGTTACTAAAAAGTAAAGAGCTTGTAGCTAAAGATCAGACATTTCTGACTCGTGATGTGAGCGTGATGTGATCATGAATATATATTGTTTTTAATAATTGAACTAATAATACATCAAACTACAAATCAAACAGAGTAAATATGTGTACCACAATACAGACAGTAAACTTTGTACAAGACATAACGGAATCCAAATGAGGGAGAGAGAGAGAGAGAGAGAATTAGGCGTGATCACAGAATTACGCTCAGTTATGCAAACTCACAGACAGTAACCCTTGAAAGACAACAACGAATCAAATCACCTTGAAAAGGTAATAGACAAACTTTAAGCAGCATTTAAATCTCCATAGAGAATGATACTTGCATGTGGTCACTTTGTGACTCGCCAGACCAGCGTGCGTGTGAGCGTGGTCCTTTGTAGCTAGGCGTGTTCTTTCGTGTCTTCCGGGGCTGCTGCGGAAATTGCGCGATATTTGAAAGGTCCAACAAACATAATGTTTCAGAATACGTCTTCCTCGTGTGGAGAGGTGAATAGGTGAATAAACTTAGTAAGGAAAAGAAACGAAAACAACGGAGATGAAAGCTATGGAGGTGAAAGCTCCCGAAGGAGCCATGAGAACAGCTGTTCTCTCAGCCGCCGTGCTGAGATCAACGGCGATAGAAGAGCGGACCAAGAGCGCGAAGAAGAGCAAGAACAACACGAAGAGAGAGAGGAGGAGGAACTTCCTGGGTCAGTTCTACTTATGGAGTGACTGTTTCACGCCTCTGTTTGCGTTCCTTTGTCTCTGGGGAACCACCCACTCTAATAAGTTATGGCTTATCAGATTTCAGCAGTGATATTCTAGCAAATTCGTAATTCCAGATTAATACATTTTTCATTAATTTCCTTTATATAAGTGAGTCCGTCAAAACATGACGATTAAACAGATATCAAAAATAACATATATAACTGATAGAAACACGACGTTACATTCATATGCAGAATTACACACATTTAAAGTTTGATTAACACACAATAAAACTGCAGATACTCCAATTTATATGGGGAAAACATCTAATGCACCAAAAAGCAATACTCAATATATTTAGAATACATTGAGAAAAGGTACCAGTTTAGAATACATTGAGAAAAGGTACCAGTGATCTGGCTTTGCTGTTCTGTCAGTTAGGTCATAAAGTTTTACGACCTGGTCAGGGGGGTAGGTTTACAGAATCATGACTCTTTATGAGAACATTCATTCCAAAAACATTTCCCATTTACAAGTCAGCAACTTATAATCCTCGCATAACAGGATTAACCACTTTAAGCAACACACAAACCTATTCACAATACATATTATTAAGGACTTACATAAAGAGCGTAAATTGTGTGTGTGTGCTTATGTGTGTGTCTGTGTTGTGGAATGTGTTTCGTTTCTCCTTTGAGGCTGCTCACGTGACTGTGGAATTTCTAGTCCAGTGTCGTAAATAATTTAATTCCAGCCAGGCTGGCGCCAGGCCAGGCATTTAGTTTAGAGAGAGTTGGGTTTATATGCCTGAATTCAAAATCTACAAGCTTTGGGTTTGCATTGTTTTAGATTCAACAAACCGTGATTCATTAGTTCAGAACCAATGAATCAATGAACTGCATATCCGTTACACTGATGACAACTTTTCATACCTTTTATGGACCTTGACACTGTTATTTACTTGGCAGTCTATGGGACAGTCTCAAGCCTCCAGATTTTCATCCAAAATATCTTAAATTGTGTTCCGAAGACGAACTAAGCTTTTACAGGTTTGTAACAACATGGGCGTAAGTGATTAATGATAAAATTTTCATTTTGAGGTGGAGCAACCCTTTAAAGCATATAGTGTACACTGATTTTTATGTGAAGGACTTGGCAAGTTTTTGCTGGGAAATCAAAAGGATGTGACATTTATGTGTGATCCTTAGAAGCTCTCAAATGAAATTAATGCTTATATGCAGGGGCGCTGGAGGGTGAGGGGAGAAGGTTAGAATGATTCGAAGGGCCTGACAATGAAGGGGGGTTTTCTACTGAGGGGAACGCGATGGGGACATCTACCAAGGGGGACCCCACTGAACACGATTTACTGAGAGGAACTCTGAATGTAATCTGTACCAAGGGGGAACACCCCCTGAACTGCAATTGTGATTTCTAATCAGGGTAATCTACCCCCATAACCCGAAAAGAAGAGGCCCGGGTGAATATGCTTTCAAGGAGGCCCAGAAAATGTAGCAGTTCCCCTGCTTACGTGTTCAGGATTATACCAAAAGAGCCATTTAAATTTCAATGTGTCATGCAAAGAAAAGAGAATTAATTCAAAATAAAGTCTCACATAGCCAGATCTACTGTATATAGTCTATTATGTATAATCAAACTATCATAACCTTACCTGTTGACATAAAGCTGGTGAATTGTGCAGCTAGTGCATATCCATATCTCTATGATCTGATGCTTTCTTACCTGCTGTTTTCTCACCAGTTATTTTTGTTGTATTTGTTTTGTTATTGAGGAAAGCATGCAGCACACATATACATCTAAATACCACTCTCAGCAGCGTGAATGGCATCTGAGATGCAAGATGGTGGCTCATCCACATGCAGCGGCTTCTCTCTGTCCCGACAGAACGTTGTTTTCGTGTTTTTTTGTCTTGTGAGTCACATTGTTTTTGTACGTCATTGTCGCGTCTACCTGTCTGTAAGCGCAAATACAGTCGCGAGTTTCTGCTCGATGCCGGCAGAACTGCATTTTTACAGTTAAACTCCGCACACACGGAACAGCTGCGGGATCTCGGTCTGCTATGGAGGCCTTCACCATCACCGACCCCCACTACCTCATCTCGCCCACAGCGGAGGCACCACAAGCGGTGTGAGAGGAAGCAGAAGAGGGGTAAGCGTGGAGGTATCCGGGCTAGGCTAACGGCTAACCCACACAAGCCATCTATCCCCACCATCGTACTGGCTAATGTACGCTCGTTGGACAATAAACTGGACTACATTCGATTACTACGCTCAACTCAGAGGACTGTAAGAGACTGTTGTGTTTTTGTGTTCACAGAAACATGGCTCAGCAACAGCGTTCCAGATGGCGCTATTCAGCTCGACCAGCTGGCATGCTATCGAGCGGACAGAGCTCTCGTCGTGGGAGGAAAAACCCGCGGCGGCGGGCTTTGTGTTTACATCAATGACGCGTGGTACCGCGATACTGTTGTGATCTGCAAACACTGCTCACCCCTGGTGGAGTTTATGATTATTAAGTGCCGGCCGTTCTATCTGCCGGGAGAATATACTGCTATACTGCTCATTTCGGTGTACATTCCCCCGTTCAATGTCATCAGCAACAGGAACGACGCACTAAATGAACTGTACCAGCACATCAGTGAGCAGCAGACAGCACACCCCGGTGCTTTTCTCATCATAGCTGGGGATTTCAACCATGCTGACCTAAAGAGTGAGTTTCCAAAAATACACCAACACATTAACTTTCCAACACAAGGTAATAACATTTTGGACTTTGTTTACACCACACAGAGAGGAGCTTACAAAGCCCTCCCCCTCCCCCACCTCGGAGCCTCAGACCACATCACTGTCATGCTAATGCCTGCATACAGACCACTTATTAAAGCCGCGAAACCAGTTTACAAACAGATTAAAGTGTAGCCAGAAGGATCATCAGAGGTTCTTCAAGATTGCTTCAACACAACTGACTGGGACATGTTTAAGCATGTTGCCACATGCAATAACACCACTGACCTCCAGGAGTACTCAGAGACTGTCACTGCCTACATCAACAAGTGTATTGATGATGTAACGGTCACAAAAACCATCACTGTCCAGGCCAACCAGAAGCCATGGATGACAGGGCAGGTCTACAGACTCCTGAAGACACGGAACGCTGCCTTCAGAGCTGGAGATGAGGTGGGCCTGAGAACAGCTAGGGCCAACCTGTCCCGTGGCATCAGAGAGGCTAAGAGATGGCACTCCAGGAGGATAGCTCATCAATTCAGCGACAGCATAGACACTAGGAACCTGTGGCAGGGGATACAGACCATTACGGACTACAAGCCCCCACCGCGGACCTGTGACAACAACATCTCTCTGCTGAACGAGCTGAACACCTTCTTCGCTCGCTTTGAGCAACTAAACAGCACCACTGCACAGAAGACTCCACCTCCTCCCGGCGACCAGGTGATGATGCTGACCTCAGACAGCGTGAGGAGATCCTTCAACAGGATCAATGCACGCAAAGCTCCGGGTCCTGACAACATCCCTGGGCGTGTACTGAAAGACTTCACAGACATTTTCAACATCTCACTGAGTCAGGCTGTTGTTCCCACATGTTTCAAAACTACCACCATCATTCCAGTTCCGAAGAAGCCATCTCCATCCTGCTTCAATGACTACCGTCCTGTTGCACTTACCCCCATCCTCATGAAGTGCTTTGAATGGCTAGTCATGCACCACATCAAGTCTGCCCTCCCCCCCTCCCTGAACCCCTTCCAGTTTGCATATCGGTCCAACCGGTCGACCGATGATGCCATCGCCACTACCCTCCACTCAGCACTCACACATCTGGACAAAAAGGACTCATATGTCAGAATGCTGTTCACAGACTTCAGTTCAGCATTCAACACAATCGTCCCTCAACAGCTCATTTACAAACTGATTCAGCTGGGGTTCAACACTTCGCTGTGCAACTGGCTGTTGGTCTTTCTGACTGGAAGACCTCAGGCAGTACAGGTAGGCAGCAACACATTCAACACCATCACATTGAACACTGCGGCCCCCCGAGGATGTGTACTGAGCCCCCTCCTCTTCACTCTTCTGACCCATGACTGCACACCATCACACAACTCCAACCTCTTTATTAAGTTTGCAGATGACACGACTGTGGTGGGTCTCATTAGCAACAAAGATGAGACAAACTACAGGAGTGAGGTGAGCCGCCTGGCCAAGTGGTGCAGTGACAACAATCTCTCTCTGAACGTGGAGAAGACAAAGGAGATTGTTGTAGACTTCAGGAGAGCACACACTCAGCACATTCCTTTGACCATCAACGGTGCGACTGTGGAGAGAGTGAGCAGCACCAAGTTCCTGGGTGTGCACATCACAGAGGACCTTTCCTAGACTGAAAACACCGCAGCACTGGCCATGAAATCACAACAGCGTTTTCTACTTCCGCAAACTGAGGAGAGCCAGAGCCCCGGCCCCCATCATGTATACCATCTACAGAGGCACCATCAAGAGCATCCTGACGAGCTGCATCACTGTGTGGTATGGTGCCTGCAATGCGTCCTGCCGAAAGACTCTGCAATGCATAGTGAGAGCAGCTGAGAAGATCATTGGTGTCTCTCTCCCCTCCCTTCAGGACATTTATGGAACACGTCTCACCCGCAAAGCCCTTTGCATCACAGGTGATCCCACTCACCCATCACACAGCTTCTTCAGCCTGCTACCATCAGGGAGGAGACTGCGGAGTCTCCAGGCCAGGACCAGCAGACTGAAGGACAGCTTCATCCACCAGGCTGTCAGGAAGCTGAACTCCCTCCCGAACTTGCTCCCCCTCCCCCTTCTGCCCCAGGCACCACTGAACTATGAACCCCCCCCCCACACACACACACACGCACACACACACTAATTATATGATGACATGCACTAGTCACTTCGTGCAGCACTGGTCTGCTCACTATCTCATTCAGCATGGAACTGACGTCATTCCACTACCTCATCAGTCAGTTAAATAAAATAACTGCTCTTGAGCCCTTTGTCACTTGTCACTTTAATCAGACTTAATAAGATATTTTTAATAAGGGATTTTTTGCACTAAAAATTGTTCACTTCATTGATTTGCACTATATCTGTCATTTGCCTTGCGCTGCTTTATTTAACTTTATTTGTAATTTTATTATATGCCTTTTTTTTACATTCCCTTATTGTATAGTTGTATCTACATTTTATATTTGATCTAGATTTTTGAGCCTTTAATGTTAATGTTATCTGTATGCACCGGGGTCTGAGAGTAACGCAATTTCGATTCTCTGTATGTATGTACTGTACATGTGGAAATTGACAATAAAGCAGACTTGATCTGAATGTTCATTGACAGTAAATCGCTACAAATGTATTTTCAGCCTCTTTTTACTAAGCAAAGAAAGGAAGAAAACCTTTTGCCGTGAGTATTGTATATAGTGACCTTGAATTGCATTAATTCTCTTCAGTGTTAGTGCGGTCACACTGCACTTTTCGTTCCATTGACTTACATTCATATGCATGCAAATGCGTCAAACCGGAAATGCAAGCTCATGCGAAATACGTCACTGCCTGACCTCTCTGTACGGAAATAAAAAAATGGCAGAAGTATTAATTTCAGTCGTAGCGCAGCATCCTATTTTATATAATACATATTTAAAAGATAACAAAAAAAGAAGCTGCATGGTTCGCAGTTTCAATGGAAACAGGAACAGATGGTACATTTGAACGAGGACACGTTTTATAATTTTTTATTGCTTAGTGTGTATATATTTATATAGAGAGAGAGAGAGACAGAGAATACAATATAATAAGACACTTTTGACGCCGTCGCAAAAGACACAGTACAAGCACAGATTAATCCATGTTGTGATAACTGAGGGGAAACCGTTATATCTTGCTCCCGCCCATATTTGCAGCGGCATCCGAAATAATTTTGCACGTTTGAAGGCTAGTGTGACTGCCCCTTTACCTGTGTGAGCATGGGCAATAAGTCGCTGGCTGCAGATCACTTAGCGGCCACCAAGTGTCACTTATATTAAGAGTTTTTGAATTCTACATATAGTCCTTTACAGCTATAATGTCACGCTACCATATGGACAAGCATGTTATTAAATCTCTTCTGCCCCCTGTTAGGGTGAGTGTAGTGTCTTGTTCTGCTATATGAGACAGTGGGAAAATGATAATTAAGTCAGATTCACAGTTACAGTGCCCTCCAGCTCTTCATGTTTCTCACACTCTTTCTTTCACCCCTTACTATGTCTCACCCACACACATGCCCACGCATACACAGTTTTCAGCTTATTTTTATGTGAATACACAATTAAATTGTTCCTTATTTACATTTATATAATCTGATTTACTCTCCTATGGTAGCAATGGAAATTTGCCCTTTCTCAAATACCTGATTGCTGGGAATAAATTTGCAGTGGCCGAAAAATAATAACGTTGCCCTCCAGGAGCAATTCACATCTAAGTTGGGTTCTTTTTCCCTCCTCATGAATTTGGTAATGACAAATTTGTTTATGTAGACCCAGCTGAAGTCTTATAAGGGTGTTTTGAGCCTTTCGATCTTCATATCAAAATTAACTAAATAAGCAGGTGGGTGCTTTTGAGTTCCAGGGAAACCTGATTTGGGTTCTCATTCCCCAGACACACTCAAATACATCCAAAAAATTCTCAAATCCCCCACTGAATCTTGATATGATAGAAACTGATATGTTTTTCTTCCCAAGTATGTGCAGAGCTGCATATCAAACTATTGACCATGAAAGTAGAAACTTCACCCGATCAGTTCATTCTTGGTGATTTGAAAGACCTGCTGGATCTATGTGTTGCTTTCATGTGACATTCTCATATAATGTCTCAATTAGAAAGGGCTGGGCAGCACATTTATGGTGTGGGGAAATTGGAGACAGAACCCAGTTCAGGTGCAAATTGCTTTTCACCAACATATAGGCAATGACAATCTTTATTTCTGAGATTGAGGAGCCTTGTCTCCTATCATTGCTATTCATTCCAATGTGTGCAAGTGGAAAGAAACACTGAGTGAAATGCATATTGAATATTTTAAAGACTATCCAAGTGAACCTGATGGTATAATCAGGCAATAAGAAATTAATTTTCCTCTTGGTTGCACTATGACTAGTTGTAATTCTTGTTAGAGTTAAAAAATTTTACCTTTTAACTTTTTACCATTTAAGGATACATTTAGCATTCCAGGGAACAGTTGTGCACATTGCACAGGGCTATTGATTGGGAACTCTCATTATCATTTAAGAAATACACACAAATTCATACTTAAATCCTAAATATACACTCATTTCACAAGTTCTCACCTGTATTTTAACTTGCTGGCATTCCTTCTGAATTACAGTATATAGACTAGAGGAACTGAAGGTTCATAAAATAGCAATACGATCAGAGCACGAGAAACCAAACTGTTAAACACTGCAGACAGCCCAACATCTGCACAACACATACACAAACAGATGTGTACGTTATGCCCTGCCAGTGTAGGGCAGTCTCATCAGAAATTGCATACCACATTGTCCTATGAACATGCTGTGAATTTAAATACTTGAATAAAAGTACAAAAGCATTTGAATGTGGCAAGTAAAAGAGCTGTTTTATAGGAACGACCATTTGTGTGTGTATGTCTGTGTGTATATATATATATATATATATATATATATATATATATATATATATATATATATATACAGTACAGACCAAAAGTTTGGACACACCTTCTCATTCAAAGAGTTTTCTTTATTTTCATGACTATGAAAATTGTAGATTCACACTGAAGGCATCAAAACTGAATTAACACATGTGGAATTATATATGGAATTATATACATAACAAAAAAGTGTGAAACAACTGAAAATATGTCATATTCTAGGTTCTTCAAAGTAGTCACCTTTTGCTTTGATTACTGCTTTGCACACTCTTGGCATTCTCTTGATGAGCTTCAAGAGGTAGTCACCTGAAATGGTCTTCCAACAGTCTTGAAGGAGTTCCCCGAGAGATGCTTAGCACTTGTTGGCCCTTTAGCCTTCTGTCTGTGGTCCAGCTAACCCCAAACCATCTCGACTGGGTTCAGGTCCGGTGACTGTGGAGGCCAGGTCATCTGGCGCAGCACCCCATCACTCTCCTTCTTGGTCAAATAGCCCTTGATTCAGTGTGACTCTACAAGTTTCATAGTCATGAAAATAAAGAAAACTCTTTGAATGAGAAGGTGTGTCCAAACTTTTGTTCTGTACTGTATATATATATATATATATATGTATATATATATATATATATATATATATATATATATATAGCTGTGGGAACGGGGCGAGGCCGGTGGAGTGACACCTGCTCGACCTACCGGTCTCGAGTCCCACGGAGGACTTGGAAGGATATAAAACAGGAGCCATGACGGTGAAGGACGAGAGAGGACCAGGCCTGGATTATATTTGTGTTTGGTTTTTGTTTGTGAGCCCCCGGAGGGAGGGTGTGGGGGAGTAGAGCTCATTCTTGGGAGTACCCCCCCGGCCTGCGAGGGGCGATGGGGGTATGTGACGAGTGGGGCGGGGCCGAGAGCCGTGGGAACGGGGCAAGGCTGGTGGAGTGATTGAGAAATGAGCGACACCTGCTTGACCCACCGGTCTCGAGTCCCACGGAAGAGATGGAAGGATATAAAACAGGACTGAGCAGGGAGCAGGGAACGGGGGACTCCTGCCGGCTGCCCAAAACCGGAGGAGCCGTCGCCATCCACCGGGCGGCAGAGGAGTGTCGTGCCGTCCGCCGAGGGCCGTCCAGTGCCACTGCCAGGCACCGCGGAGGAGATCACCCAGCTGGTGGAGGGCCAAGCGGCAGTGTTTCTGGGAACCGGATTTTTTTTTCTCCTCTCTCCCCTCTCTCGTCTCTGTTGCTCCTCATCCTTCCATCTCCTTTTCTCTCGCCTCATCTGTTCTAACTCCAGGTTCCCACAGGTATATACATATATATCCATGGATCCCCTCCTTCATCCAGAATATCTCCTCCTCCTGCTGGAGCAGGGGGAGAGATCGCTCGGGGGCCACATCAGACTATTTCTGGTGCTTGCCAACCTCTCCAGGTACCCGGACAAAGCTTTAAACTCCGCGTACAGAGCGCCATCGTCCAAGGAAGGCCCTTGAGCAAATTTCGCCACATTTGATCCCCGCCGCGACCGACATCACCAGAGAGAGAGAGACAGAGCTGAGGATCGCTGCAGAGTCAGAGGCCATGATGTCATTCCAGATGCGAGAGCTGGCTACATAGCCTGCTACAAGGAAGAGAGCCATGGATGGTGTGAGCACGAAGAGGAGCTCTGCCCCCTGCATTGTGGCTGAGGGTGAGCTGAGTATGCCACAGTGACTCATCCCATCATATATGCGTAGTGAGCTCCGCGGGACTGCAATCCTCCATTGTTGCCATGGCTGGAGTTTCCCCTGACTTGCCTAGGCCCGGCATTCCACTGGCTCCACTAGGTTCCCTCGTCCCTCCAGCTTTGCCTCGGTCTGGCATCGACTATCCTGCGCCTCGGGATTCCACTCCTCTGGCTGTGCCTCATCCTTTCGCCCCTCCAGCTCTGTCAGGCTCCTTCATCCCCTCGGCTCATCCTCAGTACTCTGTTGTTCCGGCTCCACTGCAGTCTCCCAGATCCATGCCTTCATGACGGTAGCCAGTGCCATCCGCTTAGGACCTACAGATCCTCCCAGAAGCCCTGACTCATCTACTCTCCATCTCTGCCTTGGTCTCCTCCACCACCTGCTACATCGGTCGGTGGCCATTCCTCCTCCATGTCTCCTTTATTCATCAGCTCCACTGTGGGTAGACATTATGGCTGTGGCCTGGGTTCAGCTGGGCTCTTCCTGCTCCAAGCCCCTCCTGTCTCATTCCCTGGTTCCTCCCTCCATCGTCTCCTACCTGGACTCTGTCTGCCGGCCCCTCACGAGTGTCCATGTTCCCACCGATCATCCCCGCAGGATTATGGACAGTTCTGTGTTGTATTATCCCCCCGTAGCTGTTCCTGTGTTTCCTTATTTGGTCCTTCCTGTTTCCATTAGGTTCCCTGATTAGTTCATCATTTGTTTCCAGCTGTGTTTAGTTAATTATCCTCATTTCCCTGTGTACTTATGTCCTAGTCTGTGCAGTCTGTCTCTGTCGGGTGTACTTGTTATGTTCATGTGATTCCTTCCGTTCCCATTGTTGGATGTACCCTGTGTTTCTTGGATTAAAGACTGTTTTCGTTTATTCCTCATCTCCATCGTTCCCCTCCATCACAGATTGTGACAATATGTGACATTATTATGAATTATTAGATGGAAAAAAAATATATATATTTAAACGCTGCCTTAAAAAGTTTAAGTATTAAAATTGTACAAACTCAGACTAAAGTTAAATAAAAATTAAAACACAAACAATGACAAGAGCACAAGAGCACAACAAAATGATTAAAACTTTAAATAAAAAACTAATTAAAAATATTATGAAATACTATAATAGTATATAAATATTTAAAAAATAACACTGCTGATGTGTAGTAAAAATATATATTAGGAGTAAAAACATATGCTTGGTATGTATTGAAACAAAAGGTTCCCAAAAATAAAAGTACAGGTTGTATATTACTGTCCACTATTACTTGGAACACGTCCAAAAATGGTTTTCAGCATTTGAAATGTGTTAATGGAAGAATGCGAGTGGTCCGCTGGCCTGCTCTTTTATCACAGAAGAATATTCATCTCAACACCCAAGCACTCTCTTTACCCTTCCCCCAGTCATGCTGCATCGCCCTGCTAGAGCTGGGCATCACCATTTATTACTCACACACATGCATTACTGCTCGCTGCCCCACCTGAGCACATTTGTCATCACCGTTCCACATTCGTTCCCTCACTGATGGAAAAACTCGCACCAATATGCAAAAAAGACTGAAAAGGTAAATGGGTGTTGCCTGGGCAACAGCGAGGTTATTTCCAAATGCTGATGGAAATCAATGTCATGTGCCAAGCTGCTCTGTCCTCAGGAAAATTAGAAAAATAGGGAGGGGGAATGTGTATATGTGTGTGCATGTGAGAGAGGCAGGACGTGAGTGATAGAAAGGGTGAGAGTGGGGGGACAGAGAAGGGAGGGAGGAAAGAACAAAGAGAAAAGAAAAGAAGGAGCTAAAGGAGGAAAGAAATCACATTTGTGTTCCTTAAGGGTTTTTCACTGTTCTTCAAAGGAGGCAGAGCAATTCGCCATTTCATTAGGCTCTCTGTGCAGCCCCCATCAATTTCCTACCTTATTTGTTTATGCACAGCAGGAAACATACCCCCTGGATGGGCCACAGTATGAATAACAAGCAGCTTCAAAGATTGGATATTGTTTTTTTTTTCACTAATCTGCTCTCCTGCATGAAATAACATCCCTCTGCCATTGAGCTGTTTTGATCTTGTGAAATGGTCAAATATAGGAAATTTGTGATGAGATAGAAGCAAAGCAATTTATTAATGTAATGTATGCATTCACTAGTCTTAAAGAGATAGTCCACCCAAAAATGAAAACTAAGAGCTCTTTGACCCTCCCATTGTCAGAAACCAATCAGCAGACTCTGCATCACGATCCACGCAACGTTCAATCTCCCCAGAATTCTAATCACCCACACCTGTTCACAATCAGTAACCTCATCAACCAGCTCCATAAAACACTCACACTCACTGCAGTCTAGCGTCAAGCCTCCAACAGGAACTGACCGTATTTCCTCTGTCTCTGTCTATTAGAGAAAACCTGTTGAATACTCTGTTCACTGAAAATACTCACCTGTGTATCACTAACCTCTGACTCTGTCTGTAATCCTCAGAAGAGCTGCTGTTGATCACCGACGTCCTAGCTTCCAGCACTCATCCAAGGCTCATTGATACCTCGGTTTCTCCCGCTGAACCCTCACCTTATCCTGTAAGAAGTAAGGCCAGTGTTATCATTCTGGGATTGGATTCACGGAATACATGATTTCAAGAATGTGCATTACCCTGTTGTGGATCCCGCATCTTATGTTCCCTTAAATCCTCTCGTCTGGAAAAGACAATTCACATTCACTGATCTGAAGAGGAATACTCACCCGTGGTGGATTCTGATACCCTTTGTTGAACTATTCTGAAAGATAATTTGAGTCCCTAACCCGTTGAGTGAAAAATTACCCGCTGTGGATCCCGAAATACTATGTTTTGTTGCTCCGGGTTTTTTCCCCGAATCCCTTACACCTGCTATCCTAAAATTCAATAAAGTTGTGTTATTTAACATCACCTCAAACTCTGAGTCCATCGTATCCTGACAGAAGGCTTGACCCACTAAACTCCAAATCGATGGTATGGATATAACACAGCCAACACCCGCCGCTATTCCCATACAATCTGCAAGCAATGCTACCGCTTCAGCAACATCAGCTCCCGGTACTTCCACAAACACTGCTCCCACGCTGGTGTGCTTGGCTAACTCCGCCTCCCGACTAGCGCCATTCTCCGGCCGGGCGGAGGACTGCAATGGATTCCTGTTGCAGTGTTCACTTGCTCTTGAAATACAAGCTCAGACGTACTCCACTGATCGATCAAAGATCTCGTTCATAATTCAACATCTATCTGGATCAGCATTAAGATGGGCGGAGTCACTGTGGATGCAACAAACAGAAGTTACTACATCATTGCAGAGTTTTGTCAATCATTTCAAGGAGGTGTTTGGACAACCCATCAGTGATTCCTCCATTAGTGACAAATTGTTGCAGCTCCGCCAGGATAACAAATCTGTTTCAGAATATTCCATCGAATTCCGGACACTAGCCTCTGCAAGTGGTTGGAATGAAAGGGCCCTCATCTCTGTGTTTCGTCGAGGTTTAAATCCTGCTCTCCGCCTACAACTCGCCATTTATGATGATAATCTAGGGCTAGAAAAATTCATACAACAAACCCTGCGCATTCATCAAAGATCACAGAGTTGTTATCACGATTCCCGATTACCCAATACACATTTCAATCGACCTCCATCTGACTCCACTTCTGAGAGTTCACCCGAAAAGATGCAGGTCAATGCTCATAGAATCTCCCTGGCTGAACGTACCCGAAGAAGAGAACTGAAGTTATGTCTGTACTGCGGGACAGCAGGTCACTTTCTCAAAGCATGTCCTACTCGTCCGCCTCGACTGATGGTGAGTTCAGTGCAAACTTTAATTCCAGTTTCAACTCCTCTCACTATTCCAGTAAGTCTGAAATTCCACAATCTCCAAGTCTCCGCAGCTGCCATCATTGATTCCGGGTCAGCGGGGAACTTCGTATCAGGGAAGCTCTGTAAGAGACTCAAACTCCATAGGATCAACACTCCAAAACCATACTCCATCCACGCTGTAACTGGCGAATTTATCAACCAGGGGTACGTTACCACTCAGACACCACCTATCACTTTGTACACTGATAACACTCACCAAGAAAGTTTCAAACCATTGATCCTGGAAAACAGTCAGATTGAGGTTATTTTAGGACGGCCATGGTTAATCCGTCATCAACCTGATATCAACTGGCAGACTGGCAAAATCAATAGATGGGGCTGTCAGTGTCTCCTTTCAGAAGAACCACACTCCGTTCAGGCCAACTCCCAATCACCAAAAATCATTAGTTTGAGTTCCACTTCTATTGAAAGTCCCACAGAAAATGTATCTGTCACTTTTCCCCACTGTTACTCCTCGTTCTCCGACGTTTTCAATCCAGTTGCGGCCTCCAAGTTACCCCCACATCGACCCTGGGATTGCGCAATTAATCTGATTCCCGGAGAATCTGTCCCAAAGGGTCGCATCTATTCCCTGTCAATTCCTGAGCAAGAAGCCATGCGAGCATACATTGAAGAAGCCTTACAACAAGGTTATATCCGTCCTTCCACTTCCCCCGCAGCGGCTAGCTTCTTCTTCGTATCCAAGAAGGATAGAGGTCTAAGACCCTGTATTGATTACAGAGCTTTAAATAAGATCACCACAAAGTTCAGTTATCCATTACCACTCATTCCCTCAGCCCTGGAGCAACTCAGAGAAGCCAAAATTTTCACCAAGCTGGATCTCCGAAGTGCCTATAATCAAGTTAGGATTCGAGAAGGGGATGAGTGGAAGACGGCATTCATCACTCCTGCAGGACACTATGAATACCTCGCCATGCCTTATGGCCTTCTAAACGCTCCTTCGGTCTTCCAGAGCTTCATGGACGAGGTATTCCGAGACTTCCTGGGGCACTTTATGTTGGTGTATATTGATGATATCTTAGTTTTCTCCAAAAATCCAGTAGAACATCAACATCATGTCTCCTCAATACTCCAAAGACTCCGTGAATTCAATCTGTTTTTAAAGGCTGAAAAGTGCACTTTCCATCAATCTCAGGTTGAATTCTTGGGCTACCAAATTAGTGAAAGAGGTGTGGAAATGGATAATAGGAAGACTGATGCCATCATGTCCTGGCCCACTCCAACTTCGATCAAAGAGCTCCAGAAATTTCTCGGCTTCGCTAATTTCTACCGAAGATTCATTCACGGTTACAGCATGTTAACAGCTCCTTTAACCTCTTTGCTTAAAGGTAAACCCAAGACCCTTCTATGGACCCCAGAGGCTGACCGTACCTTTCACTCACTCAAGACTGCATTCACCACTGCTCCCCTGCTTAAGCACCCAGACCCTGAAAAGGCGTTTATCGTTGAAGTCGATGCCTCTACCTCAGGTGTAGGAGCTGTCTTATCTCAATACTCTGAGAGCTCCTCCAAGCCCTTACCTTGTGCCTTCTTTTCAAAGAAGTTGTCCACTGCTGAAAGCAACTACAACATAGGTAATCGCGAACTCTTGGCAGTGAAACTTGCCTTGGAAGAGTGGAGGCACTGGTTGGAAGGAGCTAAGCACCCGTTCATAGTCTTCACTGACCATAAGAACCTCCAGTACCTAAAAGAAGCAAAACGACTTAATCCACGGCAAGCCAGATGGGCATTATTCTTCACTCGTTTCCATTTTAGAATTTCTTATCGTCCGGGCTCCAAGAATATCAGAGCAGATGCTCTTTCTCGTATCCATGCCCCTGAAGTTCCGATCGCAGAACCAGAGACCATTCTACCAGAACAGATATTCGTCAACCCCATCCAATGGGACATCAATGAACAGTTACTTGAGCTATCTCAACAGCATCCTGGACCTCCAGAATGCCCTCCAGGAAAGATTTATGTGCCTCAAGAATTCCGCAATTCCTTAATTTCTTCGGCCCATTCATCAGTTGGCACAGGGCATCCAGGGGTACACAAGACATGCTCCACGCTCCAACTCCGGTATTGGTGGCCAAACATGCAACAAGATATCACAACTTTTATCCAGGGATGTATTCCATGTGCCATGTCCAAGGTCCCAAGAAACCTTCCAGCCGGTAAACTGGTCCCACTCCCTGTTCCAAATCGACCCTGGTCCCATATCGGGGTTGACTTTGTCACCGATCTCCCAAACTCAGCCGGGAATACCTGTATCCTCGTTGCCTTCGACCGATTCTCAAAGGCTTGCAAATTAATCCCACTCAAGAATCTTCCTACGGCCTTTGTCACGGCACAGTTATTAATGGAACACGTCTTCCGAAACTTTGGAATACCAGAAGACATTGTGTCCGATAGAGGTCCCCAATTTATCTCTCGGGTTTGGAGAGCATTCTTCAACCTAATGAATGTGACGGTAAGCCTCTCATCTGGTTATCATCCACAAACTAATGGACAAACTGAAAGGAAGATCCAGGATGTAAGCCGGTTTTTGCGTACATTCTGCCACTCCAATCAACACATCTGGAGTCAATACTTGATTTGGGCAGAGTACGCACAAAACTCTCTCAGACAGTCATCCACTCAACTCACACCTTTCCAATGTGTACTGGGCTATCAACCTCCTTTGTTCCCATGGTCTGGGGAACCATCTGAAGTACCTGCAGTCAATGAATGGTTTAGGGAGAGTGAAAATGTTTGGAATCAAGCCCATCAGCACCTACAACAAGCAGTTAATCGTCAACAACATTTTGCAGATGCTCATCGACGCCAAACTCCCGTTTACCAACCTGGACAATTGGTATGGCTTTCTACCAAAGATATGCGACTCCGACAACCCTGCCGTAAACTTAGCCCAAAATACATCGGACCGTTCCCCATTGTCAAACAGACCAATCCGGTCACATATCAGCTTCAACTCCCCGCTCAGTATCGGATCCACCCTACCTTCCATGTTTCCCTTCTCAAACCTCATTACCCACCTGTACCTGGCTCCCCAGCAGAATTGGCTCCCGGAGACGATCCTCCTATTCCACCTATAGAACCGGATCCCATCTATACGGTTAAAGAAGTGATGGACTCTCGACGTCAAAATGGTCAATTGGAGTATTTGATCGACTGGGAGGGATATGGACCGGAAGAGAGATGTTGGATACCTCGAAAGGATATCCTCGATCCTACTTTGCTTCACGAATTCCATGCTCAGCATCCTGACAAACCGGCACCTCGACCCAGAGGCAGACCTCCAAGACATCGAGGTCTGAGGTCCGCTGGCGCGGACTCTAGAGGGGGGGGTAATGTCAGAAACCAATCAGCAGACTCTGCATCACGATCCATGCAACGTTCAATCTCCCCAGAATTCTAATCACCCACACCTGTTCACAATCAGTAACCTCATCAACCAGCTCCATAAAACACTCACACTCACTGCAGTCTAGCGTCAAGCCTCCAACAGGAACTGACCGTATTTCCTCTGTCTCTGTCTATTAGAGAAAACCTGTTGAATACTCTGTTCACTGAAAATACTCACCTGTGTATCACTAACCTCTGACTCTGTCTGTAATCCTCAGAAGAGCTGCTGTTGATCACCGACGTCCTAGCTTCCAGCACTCATCCAAGGCTCATTGATACCTCGGTTTCTCCCGCTGAACCCTCACCTTATCCTGTAAGAAGTAAGGCCAGTGTTATCATTCTGGGATTGGATTCACAGAATACATGATTTCAAGAATGTGCATTACCCTGTTGTGGATCCCGCATCTTAAGTTCCCTTAAATCCTCTCGTCTGGAAAAGACAATTCAAATTCACTGATCTGAAGAGGAATACTCACCCGTGGTGGATTCTGATACCCTTTGTTGAACTATTCTGAAAGATAATTTGAGTCCCTAACCCGTTGAGTGAAAAATTACCCGCTGTGGATCCCGAAATACTATGTTTTGTTGCTCCGGGTTTTGTCCCCGAATCCCTTACACCTGCTATCCTAAAATTCAATAAAGTTGTGTTATTTAACATCACCTCGATCTCTGAGTCCATCGTATCCTGACACCCATAGACAGCAAGAGAAACATTGTTTTCATTCAGATCAAAGTGTAAACAACATGAACCCCTTTCACACTGAGACTCTGGATAATACACGGGGTAATGTGTCCCAGCAATTGTTCCGGGATCGTTAGATTTTGGTTCATTCACACTGCCAGTGATTTCCGGCAATCTGTGCATGCAAAATGGCCCTAGGGTGAAAAGCGAGATGAATTTCTGAACAATGTAATTATTTTTGTTTTCTTTGCACACAAAGAGTATTCTTGTAGCTTCGTAAAATTACGGTTGAACCACTGATGTCATGTGGATTATTTTAACAATTTCCTTGATAAGTGAGGGACAGAGAGCTCTCGGGGTTCATCAAAAATATCTTAATTTGTGTTCCGAATATGAACAAAGGTCTTAGAGGTTTGGAATGAGATGTGGTTGAGTAATTAATGACAGAATTTTAATTTGGGGGTGAACTAACCCTTTAAATAGAAGTTTGAATAAATTTGTAATTTTCTTCATTATATGTTTCAATACCATGCTAATTTATTAATTAATTAACTATCATATATCAACTAATGAATCAATTAAATAGGCTTAGTTGATTGTTTTCACATTGCTGTGCATTTATGTATGCCTGAGTCTCTGTGAATCTTTTAAGTCCACATATATATGTGTGTCTATACAGTGCTATGAGATTTTTTTGTTTGTTTCTTAACAAGTGGCACAACAAATGTTGGTGTTGTTGTTTTTTCAGGCACCCCAAAATAGTGCTGTTATAGTTCTTCATTCAATGTGAGCTGAAAATAACTAAAGCAAGATGTTTTGGGGAATTTAACCACTTCAAAAAGGTAGTTCAAAATTGGGACTTTATTAGACTTCTATTAGGATCGGTGGAACTTGCTGTCATTTTCATTCTTCTGAGTCATTGCATAAACCCAGAAGTTTCAAGAATATTAGCGGTCTTACATTTTTGTCAGCACTACAGGTTATTCTGGCTTTTCATGAAAGGTTATTCAAATGACTATGCAAAAGTTACCACCATACCATTCAGGGGCGATTCTAGGATTTTTTCAACTGGGGGGCACAAGAGGGGCCACGATTAATACAGAGGGGCCAATCTTGTGTTGTTTGAACTGTATATCCAAATCATTTCAAGAGTTCAGTAACCTTTAAAATCAGTAATAAACAGTGATACCCTATTATATTTTAATAGCAGTTATTCACTGCTCTTAATCAAAACAATCAAATACAATTTGTATTAACTTTTCACTTTACAAAAGTGAAAGAAAAACTGTAATAAATAAAAGAATCCAATGTATGAACAGTGTACAACTCACAAATAATAATATAATTTATTTATAATAGCCTTATATAATATATATATAATAGCCTTATTTATATAAATGCAGAATAACATTAATAATTCATACAAATAAATACACAATTAATGAATTAATATAACTAATATAAATTTAATATAATAAATTGTTTTTGTTTATTATCCACATCCCATTCTATTTGCATAGCAGCAGTTGCAGTAAATTTGCATTGATGAATAAACAAAATCTACTTATGTCAAGGCTAATTAATCTTGAGCATATTGATTTAAAAATATCATATATCCATACTTTGTTAGATAGCTACTTGTTCAAAAAGGTAGCTTTAGTTTAACATGTAAAATATGTGGATCCTATAGAAACCGTTTAGAATAGCTTAATTAGTCCAGTGTTATTTTAGTATTAGTTATTTATTTTGCTATTTAATCATGCATTAAATATTTATGAAAGATATTTGCAGACATATGATGAACATATGATAAAGCCAGGTGCTAAATTATTTTTTTCATTTTGATTACACACAAGATGAAAAAAGATGTTCAGAGGTCTCATTAATCAGGCCAGGCGATTTATTAACGAATCCCTCTGGAGATATCTTCAGAATACAGAATATAAGTGTATAACTGGAGAGTTTGGTGCACATAGCTGCTACATAGGCTAAGATGTTTGTACTGAAGAATGACAAAAAACTCATTTTGAGAAAACGGCATTTAAAGATTTGTAATGTAAAAGCTAACTATTTTTTTTAGTGGAAACAACTATTTACAGACACAATATCTTGTCAAATCCTTAGCAATCAACAATACAAACCAACTAAAACACATCAAAACCTATAATTCAGCATTTATGGCCTTCAACTAAACAGAAAAACAGTCAAAACACTGTGGAAATGTCAGAGCACGTCACGTTATGCGTCTGAAGGAATCACGTTGTCAGAAATTGGCATCAGCCAATGAGATTCACTTTTAGTGTTAAATGCCCCATTGTACTTTTACAATTGGTTGCTGATGAAAAGGAAATTATCATATTTGGATCCGAGAACATTGTACGAGAGAGAGAGCTAGAGAGAGAGCTTTCCAGGGTGCAGACAGCAATCGCGGAGCACCATGGTGATTTAGAACGCCAACTGAATTTATGAGCAATCTACAGACGCGAATAGACTAAAGGTGTAGTAAAATAAAGACCTATATGTGTATTTTGGACTTTTTTTTCACCACAAGTCTGAAAGAAGACATGTTGTTGAAGACAAACAGCCCCAAATCTCAAAATTGACCAGTAAAAAAAACGATGTTTTTGCATGTGTCTCACCCATAGACTGTAAAAAAAAGTCTCAAGTTTGGAGCGTTAGATAAACATCATACGATTTGTTTCGTCACCTCACTTAAGTGAAAAAAGTCGCTAATCGACTGCATGATTCAATAATGACTTTATTAGAATTGCAATTATACTTTTTTTAAACCATTGCTTTAAATTGCGTTGTTGCCTATATCGGCGCGTTCGGCCGAAAAATAGGTAAATCGTAACGCAGTAAACCCCTTTTACATTCAGCATCAGAGGAGCATAGTGAATATAATGATTAGCATCTTGGTCTGCTCTAGGAGATAACATCGTCATCGAACCTGGTCTGTCTAACACCGAAAGACGTTAACGTTAGAACCAAACACTTCTTGCACTGCAACAACTCGCTAATGTGCTTTTTTTCATTGGAAAACAGCAGCTCGCTATTCTTGATCCTCGTGGAGAAGCATCGCGACGCAATCATGAGTTATTTACTAAACTGAAAGATTATGATTTGAATTTGTGAGTGACAGACAAGTAGAAGGGTGGGGGCACACTGGGGGGGCAATCAGTTTTCAGGAGGGGCCAGTGCCCCCATGGCCCCTCCCCTGGCTACGCCACTAATACCATTGTTTCAAATTAAAATACTGAATAAAGTTACAATTATTAATTAATTAATAAATTAATAATACTTTTTTTTTTTTTTTTGCTAGTTTAGTAGGTAACTTTGATAAAACTTAAAATTAACCAGCATACTGTAATGTGCTATCTCAGCAGATTCACGTATCATATAGTGGTCTGCAAAGATATTTATTAAAAAAAAAAGAAGAAGAAGAAGAAGAATCATATACCTGACTCATATACGTGGCATTTATATGATTTATATAAGAATTAATATTTTGCAGATTTCATTTGCCCTAAAAGTGTGTCTTACTAAGCAGTATTTGTCCTGTTCCATACATTGTTATACTGTAGGTTCAGCATCAGGTTTTTTGTTGTTGTTGTTGTTTTAACAATGACAGACTCAATTTGCAGTCCAAAAAAATTACCACTTGGCCCCCTTGTGCTTTCTTGTTGCATATGACTAGAAGACTTGGGTGTGGTGTCTGTATTTTATTGCTTACATGCACATGTAGTATGCAAGTGAGCATGGCTGTAAATATGTTTTCAAGGCACCGTACTTATTTGGTGGCTGATGCGGTGAAGTGAACGGATATGACATAAGTGAGACCTCTCGTTTCATTTGCATATCTAACACTGTGTTCACGCTTCACTTGCCACATTTGCAAAGGCCCACTTAACCCATTAGCTTTTTCAAATATGACCGTGTTTGCTGTGTCTGCATCTTCACATTCGTGCTAGCATTCACAGCATTTAGCTCCCACAATGAGTCCTTAAGCAGAACTTGGCTTACACTGTAGGATCAGTTTTTGACCTCTGCACAAACAAATATAATATTTAACATCCATTCCTTTTAAGAAGATAAGTAACTTTTAATTAAATTGTTATATATATATATATATATATATATATATATATATATATATATATATATCTGTGGCAAACAGGGTATCGCATACATTGTTATAGCAATTTTCATGTTATGAAACATAATTTAACTAAAATAAGGATTACATTAACTAAACATTTAATTCATGATCCCAGATAATGTGTACATGATATATATTTCAGAAATATAGAGTTGTATATTTTCCAAAAATACATTTTTGTTTGCTTTGAGAAAAATATAGTTCTGGCGACAGTACATTATTATTCTGCTTGGGTGAGCAGTTCTGTTACATGAAATCGTCCCTTATGCCAATCAACCAATGAGAACACGCAAACAATGCATACAATTAAAAAGTAATTGGGGGAATCTTTTTTGCCATCAGAAATGTGATATATAAATACATATATGAAAATATAGTTCATGATACCACTGATTTATTAATTCATCCAGCTAATGCTTACATGTGTGTTATTATGTTTCCACCAAAAAATCATGTTACAAGTAACATTTCGTGCTGACATGAAATGGAATTCCTGTTGTTGTAAAGCTGTTTAATGGTTTGCACACTCTTTTATAGCAACTGCCTTGAATATTAATATCTGATAAATGAGAATTTAAAAATTATGTCACACAAGGGGCTGTTGTATTATTATTTATGTAAGCCTTACCTTACCTCATTTAGAATGAAAAAAAAGAAAGAGAGAAAGAAATCTGCCAAAGAACCTAGTTATGGAAATTTTAAGTTCTGCTTTGGTTTTATAATGGTCAGCATTGACACAAGCTGAACATACCAACTGTTACACATAGTTAGTTCTTTTAAATTGTAATTTCAGCAGATTAGAAGGAGGTCACATGCTACAAAAAAAGATATAAAGAGAAGGCAGAGACAGACACCATGAAAATTCTGCCTGGACAGTCTGAAGGCACAGGAGCATTTACAGCCTGTTCAGAAGCATCGTTCCTCACATCTTTTGACATTTTCTATTATGTCTTTCACACATGGGTGAGTCTCTATTATTTTTTTTTCATTTTCTAGGTTATCCCTTTCTTCTCTCACCTTCACTCTGTTTGATTTTTTCCAGTGCCCTCTCCTTCACTCACTCTGTATTTCTTGGAATAGTGACATTTGAAATGCGGCTTCGGATTTCTAAAGGAACTCATCAATCTTCGCACAGTATATTCAGGGAATAGGAATGAAAAAGAAATTAAATCAAGTGAGAGAAAGAGATAAAAGAACAAATTATTTTTTTTCAAACTATGACAGGTACAGTATATACGGTTGACAATTTACTTAATTAAAATAAGAGAACAAAACGTTTTGTCACAACTTAATTTAACTGTATTGTATGTAATTTGTGTTGAATTGTTATCTGTAAGGGGTTTTCGCACTGCTCTTAACCCTGGGTTATATTTGTTCTAAATCCTGCTTTTAACCCAGTGTAGAGAAACGTTTCACACTTGTAATTTAGAAGCAGGGTTAGCACTGCTTTTTACCCTGGGTTATGAAACACTGCCCACATTGCGGCACCAAACATGTACAGTACATACAGTTCCCTTTCAGTCGGTCACTCTCAACGTCACATTGGTGACCGACGAACTGGGATAACGGTTTGACAAATTGGGATATTGCTTCGATAGACCAATTTACTTTGAGTGGTAACTAAACAAGCCAATGCACATTGCCATGCAATTATTGCATCCAGCTGCAGCTGATCACAGTGTGAGTATAATAAGACAGCAGGTGCAATGCATACCAGCTTTTCGCTTCGGATGCCGAGTGACAACATCATTCTGCTCCATTTAGTGTCTTCAAGTGACTATGAGATCAACACGCTCTTGGAAGCTTCTGGTGTTGGCAGTTCAGCACTTCAGCTGTGGTTGTTGCGAGTTGAGCGGGTTGCGCACTTCACCTATGTCATGCTGCAAGCGGCCAGTCCCCTGTGTGCCTCAGCACAAAAAGAGCATTTCCCTGAAAGAGCTTACATGGGTACATCTTTGTAAAGACGATGGATTGTCTTTTTAAAGATGCCATTTCAGCCGTGCGTTTCTGGATGCACTCGTTACCTGGTGATTGGTGATGGTCACGATTGCTGCTCTGTTGCTTCTGCCATGATATAGTGCTTGTCCTGGTGGCTGTCAGGCGGGGCTTATTTCCAGCAGTAGCAGAGGTAGTTTGAGGATTACAGTGGTGGCAAACCCTCAGGGAACCAACCCTCGGGGACCAACCACTCCTCTAGCACCTCCGATCCAGTTGAGAAGCCAATGGAACATGCTGGACCCTTTTCAAAGAGCATACCAGCAGTATCCTGCAGGGCTCCTCCCGATGACCGGACATCAATCGCTGCATGGAGGAAGATTCATCTGCACTGCCATCCCCGGATGGTTGCAATGCCTTAATCGGATCCAGAAATGATGGCTATGCTTTCCCCCGGGCTATCGAGAATGTATGGCTTAGAATGTATGGAATGTATTCGTTAGGGCACCTTTTACTGCCCTGGACGGTGGTGCAACGTGGGGGTACATGGGGGTCCCACTGATGGAGTGGTCAGTTGTGATGCAGTTGTGTCCTAATACTGCCTCCACTCGGCAGGATGAACTGTGCCTCCCCTCCCGGGTCTGTAGGTACTTATATGGCCTGTCCGGCGATGCTTATATGTCCTGTGGAGATGCTGCCTCTGTCTTACATGCTACGGCATTACTGTAGGTGCACCAGGCCAAAGCATTGAAGGACCTGCATTAGAGTGGTCATGACCCAGAAGTTTTCAGAGAACTCTGTACCACTACTGACCTCGCGCTATGAGAGACAAAGGTCACTGCATGGTCTCTGGGCTGTGCGATGTCCACTATGGTGGCCCAGGAACACCAAAAGTGGCTGTGTCTGGTGGATATGAGGGATGTCAAAAAAGTGTGGTTTCTTATTGCTCCTGTGTTCCAGACTGGCCTCTTCGGTGGCGCGGTTGAGAGCCTGGCCCAGCAACTCTCGGATGCACAGAAGCAGACTGAGGCGGTGTGTCACACCCTGCACTAGCACTCTGTGATCAGAGCTTAAATTTCTCCGGGCAGGACTGCCCCTGGAACAGGCCTCCAGGCATGCTGTGGTTTACACAGATGCCTCTGCCAACAGCTGGGGGACCATGTTCAATGCCCATCTGCACTGGCATATCAATTGCCTAGAGTTGTTAGCAGTACGCTTTGTCATCTCAAAGGGCACTTAAGAGGCAAGCACATGCTGGTCCGACGTGATTGTCGAGAGTGACCGACTGAAAGGCAACATCTTGGTTACGTATGGTAACCCTTGTTCCCTGAAGGAGGGAACAGAGACGTCTGGTCATTTTGGTGACTTGCAACGTAAATGTCAGACAGTCTCTTGTTTCTTGTAAAAGACGTGTAAAAGACTAATTTTTGCTTAATTTCATTTACCTCTGAAGTCAGATATTGGTGCTGAGAATGATGCCACACCCAATTTGATGGTGTTCCAGAACAAAAGTCTAAAAACCAAGATGGGTGCATCCACTGTTATACTATTTGATAAGAACACATACAAAGTGGCATTTTGCAAAAAATAATGCCAAAGTGTAATGTCCATAGATAGTACTGTGTGCACCACTGATTTTATTTAGAGGCAAACAAACATAAGTGCTAATCAACAATACTTCTGAAGTCTGAAGTCTGGGTTGTTGCAGTTCCTCTGAGTTTCAGAGTCAGAACTCCAACTTTGTAGGCATTCCTGTTAAAAGTTCTTACCAGGAACTCCGAGAGTCTAACTTCTGATTACAACTGGAATGCACAACAAAGCACAAAGAAGCTCAAAGACTTGGCAAATGATGTTTTATCTCTTTAGGGTAACATTTACTGTCTATTGAAGTTGATTTTTTTTTATTTTTCCCAACGTTATAAAGCAGTAGTTTTAGCACCACTCACAGATAAACTTGTTTTTAAACTGCCGCAATGCGCACAAAAACTAACGTATCTGTTTTGGGAAAAACAGAATTGTTTTTAGCACCACTTGTAGGGATTCAATTAAATTTTAGTATGTTTTAGCTTACCTCAATGGCATCCAAGATATAGGTGTCTTTGTTTCTGCAGTAGTTTTGATGCTATTGTGATATTTTTAGGTCAAACCGTTCTTGTCTGTCAGTCACATAATGCAGGTCTATGGTCACCACCTCAAAGAGCATGCACCGAGAAGTCAAAATTAAACAATTCCCCATCGTAAGTGCACATTGATGGCCTAAGACACGAAACGAGAGGTTTGTGGCTTCTGGCTTAGTCTGCGCAAGCGCCTGAAGTGATCTCTTGTGCATGTACGTCACTCATTGTTTACTGTTTACTACAAGATACGCCACCAATCTGCACTGTCTGAAATATAATGCAGTAATTGTAATTAATTAATTGGTTTATAATGCACCCTATAATCGTTGCGATAATAATAAAAATACAACATATTACTCACTCTATTGACAGCGTGCCATTGGGTCCCTCTGGCTTTGGACGTCGCCTCCAGTTTATACATGGCAAACTAAACACAGCGTGAAAAAAGCTGCGGCTCAACAGCTGAGAAAACTTAGGATCTTCAGTCAGGCAGGTGTGTGATGGGATACTGTCAATTTCTTCATCGTCGCCTTGTAGTTGTGGCATTGCTATGTTCCATTCGTGACAACATATGCTCTCCACTTCTGTTGCCATCTCACAACACTTGCTACTAAAACACCACCAATTTTAAAGAAATCTCTGTCTCTCTGAGGCTTGAAGATGTGCTGCTGCAGTGGATGCTTCCTCCAGTTCTTGCTCTGAGTTCTTTATCTGTGTATTCTGGTTCAAATAAATATGGTTGTGAAAAAAAATCTACGTTGTCTGTTGATATATCGAAATCATCTTCCATTGTGATTTCCTGTTTGTATAAATATGTTTAGATCTTCACAGTGAAAGGTAACACTTCTGAAATCTCTGTGTAAACAATAAGTGACGTACACGAGAGATCACTTCCGTACGCTAGTGATCACTTCCTAGACTGAACGCGCGCACACATCACACATCAGGAACCGTGCACACCCTCAGATCACTTGGACGTGGTTGTGTACAAGAGGTAAAAACGATATAAATACTGTTAATTTTCTCACACAAACCACTCGTTTCGTGTCTTAGGCCATCAATGTGTACTTACAATTGGGAAATGTTTAATTTGGACTTCTCTGTGCATGTTCTTTGAGGTGGTGACCATAGACCTGCATTATATGACTGACAGAAAAGAACAGTTTGACCTAAAAATATCAAAATGGAAACTACTGTGGAAAAAAAAGACACCTTGGATTCCCTTGAGGTAAGCTAAAACATACCAAAATTTAATTTCAAAATGAACTATCCCTTTAATGGATATTTCATTTTGTGCAGCGATTTCTACCTGCGATTTCTAGAGTAAAAAAAATGTATTTATTTTTTACTCTACTGTAAAAAATAAATACCATTTTGTTACTCTAATGATGCTGTGACAGATCACTGTGCCTCAGGTCAAGCTGCACATGAACCAATTGTATTTGCATGCTTACTTAAAGCATGAAATAAATATGAATGAACACCAGAATTCATTTTATTTCAACCATGGAAAGATGTTAATACAGTTTAAGTCCAGCAGAGTTAATCTACTCAACTGTCTGATTTGTTTTTCGGACAAGATGGCAGATTCTGTGTTATGATTGGTCAGATCTCCTGTCAACCAAGCTCTTTGCAACAGGTCAAATATTACAGTTCACAATAACTCCTTTAAATAACTAATAAAGATCTGGTGTTTAAATGAGAACACATTCACATTTCATTCTTCAATATACAGCTGTCACAGTGTCTGGGTTGTGTTCCCTGGGTATCCACTAGGTGTCCTCAGTTCCCACGGTGTCTATCATATCATCACTTCCTGTTCCCTTATTTGGTCACCTTCCTCCTTGTTCTAGTTAATTGATTGTTCCCCACCTGTCTCCTGTTTCCCCATTATCCTTCTGTGTATTTAAACCCGGTCTGTCTGAGTCTTTGTCACGGAGTCCTTGTCGTATGTATGATACCTCCCAGAGTCTGCTCTTCCTGTGTGTTCTTGTTTGTTTTGATGTTATTGGATTTTTTGGTTTTGACCCTGCCTGAACTGTTTACCCCTTTGGATTTGCCCTTGTAATAAATCTCACACCTGCAATTGGATCTCTCCTGTGTTTCTTGTATCACCGTACGTGACAGAAGGACTCCGTCATGCCTAGATCCAGCGGTGTGGGATTTCGAATCTGTTCCCCAGCCACCATGGAGGAACGGAGGGGGAGATTCCGAAACTTGACCACCCTTCGTCAAAGGGGGAGTGAGGTGGGTGGCCTGGCACAATTGTTTTGCACCATGGCAGTCAGATTAGGGTATAATGACGCGGCACTGAAAGACTTATTTAATAATTGCCTGGATGACCCTTTGCCTCAATGGGAGATGAAGGGGTAGGAGATCCTGGACTTTAGATTGGGGTTTACCCATTACCTGCGCCATCGTGCTCAGTGGGATGCAGCAACCACACCTGAGTCTCCAGAGAAGATGGCCGCCAGCCCAGCACCACAGCACAAAATGGCCGCCAGCCCAGAGCCACAGCACAAGATGGCCGCCAGCTCAGAGCCACAGCACAAGATGGCCGCCAGCCCAGCGCCACAGCACAATATAGCCAGCAGCTTAGAGCCACAGCACAAGATGGCACAAGGTGCCACCGACTCGCCATCATAGAGGGCGGAGGAGGAGGAGACAGGCGTCTACCGTTCCTCAAGGTCCGGAGAAGGTTCCCGAGCGGGCCACTGCCGTCCAGGAGGACGTTCCCGAGCGGGCCACTGCCGTCCAGGAGGACGTTCCCTAGCAGGCCGTCGCCGTCCCCGAGGCGGTGACTGATGCTGTTCCGGAGGCCGAGGCGGTGCCCGATGCTGTTCCGGAGGCCGAGGCTGTTCCGGAGGCTGAGGCGGCGGCCGAGGCTGTTCCGGAGGCCGAGGCGGTGGCCGAGGCTGTTCCGGAGGCCGAGGCGGTGACCGAGGCGGTTCCGGAGGCCGAGGCGGTGACCGAGGCTGTTCTGGAGGCCGAGGCGGTGACCGATGCTGTTCCGGAGGCCGAGGCGGTGCCCGATGCTGTTCCGGAGGCCGAGGTGGTGCCCGATGCCGAGGCGGTGTCCGTTGCTGTTTCGGAGGCCGAGGCGGTGCCCGAGGCCGCTCCCGAGGCGGTGCCCGAGGCCGCTCCCGATGCGGTGCCCGAGGCCGCTCCCGATGCGGTGCCCGAGGCCGCTCCCGAGGCCGTTACCGAGGCCGTTCCAGAGGCGGTGCCCGAAGCCGAGGCGTCTCACGCCTCCACAGGCAGTCCAAAGTCAGGTCAGGGGCCCATTGACTTTCCAGAGTTGAGTCAGTTCCCGGTTGACCCTCCAGAGTCGAGTCAGGTGTTCATGGACCCTCCTGAGTCAGGGTTAGTCACCGTCGACCATCCAGAGTCAGGGCTAGTTCCAGTTGACCCTCCAGAGTCGAGTCGGGTTCCAGTTGACCCTCCAGAGTCGAGTCGGGTTCCAGTTGACCCTCCAGAGTCGAGTCGGGTTCCAGTTGACCCTCCAGAGTCAGGGCCAGGTTCCAGTTGACCCTCCAGAGTCAGGGCCAGGTTCCAGTTGACCCTCCAGAGTCAGGGCCAGGTTCCAGTTGACCCTCCAGAGTCAGGGCCAGGTTCCAGTTGACCCTCCAGAGTCAGGGCCAGGTTCCAGTTGACCCTCCAGAGTCAGGGCCAGGTTCCAGTTGACCCTCCAGAGTCAGGGCCAGGTTCCAGTTGACCCTCCAGAGTCAGGGCCAGGTTCCAGTTGACCCTCCAGAGTCAGGGCCAGGTTCCAGTTGACCCTCCAGAGTCAGGGCCAGTCACCAGGGACCTTCCAGAGACAAGTCGGGTCACCGTTGAACTTTCAGAGTCAAGTCATGTCACTGGGTGGTCTGCTGCTCCGCCCTGTTGGAGTCCGGCATCGACCACAGGGGCGTGGTGGTCATCTGCTCCGCCCTGGGGGACTCTGGCGTCGACCACTAGGACGTGGGGGTCCTCTGCTCTGCCCTGGGGGGCTTCCGCTCTGACCACACGGACATGGTGGTCTTCCGCTCCGCCCTGGGGGGCGCTTGCCCTGACTACACGGTTGTGGTGGTCTTCCGCTCCGCCCTGGAGGACTCTGGCATCGACCACAAGGATGTGGTGGTCTTCTGCTCCGCCCTGGGGTGCTTCATGTTGTTGGTTTTGCCTTTTTTTTTTTTTTTTTTTTTTTCTTTTCACTTCTGTCCCCATTCCTTTCTGTTAGTCTGGCCCTCCGTCCCTCCCACTGAACCTCCTCCGGTCCTCCTCCCTCCTGGTCTTCCTGTTTTGTGTTTACATTCTGGTGCCTGTTCCCCATGTTTTTCTTTTCTGGCCCTCCGTCCCTCCCCCTGAGCCTCCACCTGTCTGCCTCCCTCCTGGTCTCTGTTTTGTCTATCATGGAGCGTCTGGAAGCCGCTCCGTAGAGGGGGGGTTCTGTCACAGTGTCTGGGTTGTGTTCCCTGGATATCCACTAGGTGTCCTCAGTTCCCACGGTGTCTATCATATCATCACTTCCTGTTCCCTTATTTGGTCACCTTCCTCCTTGTTCTAGTTAATTGATTGTTCCCCACCTGTCTCCTGTTTCCCCATTATCCTTCTGTGTATTTAAACCCGGTCTGTCTGAGTCTTTGTCACGGAGTCCTTGTCGTATGTATGATACCTCCCAGAGTCTGCTCTTCCTGTGTGTTCTTGGATTTTCTGGTTTTGACCCTGCCTGGACTGTTTACCCCTTTGGATTTGCCCTTGTAATAAATCTCACACCTGCAATTGGATCTCTCCTGTGTTTCTTGTATCACCGTACGTGACAACAGCACACATACATTACATTCAGTAAATGACATAAATCTCAAAATTAATTTTAAAGCCAATTTTTCTAAAGTCGAGTTTTTAAATGTTATGTTAATAAGAAATTGCTGTAGGGAACACAGTGTTGTCCTTACAATCTTGTTGTAGTAGTTTTAATATCACAGTTTCCTAAGAGAACCTATGGTTCTGACATGTTATTTCTCTGCACGTTGTAGATCCCATCTCTACAGATTTTGTTTCTGCTTTTGTCAAAGGTGTTTGATTGTTTAGAAATAAATGAAATTGTCTAATATTTTTTTATCGCTGAGTGGTTGAACCACTGTAATTTTGTGATTAGCTTTTCTTTCACGATAAAAGGTTTATTGGACTCTGTCTTATGTCTGTGTAGATATTACCTTATGGCATAGATATTAACATAAGTCTGCCCTGAGGCAAAGAGAGAGAGAGAGAGAGAGAGAGAGAGAGAGAAATGAGGCGGTGTCAAAATTCTGATTAACGAGAGTTTAATTTAATCAGCACTTCCCATCTCTGTAGTGGCTTATTATTTTTAACAGGTCTATCTCTTTCTCTCTGGAGTGCCCTGTATGTGGTGATAGTGAGTGAGTGAATAGAGGCGCTATGATTAATGGAAATTCTTGGCTTGTGCAGTATGTCTCCTCTGACTCCCCATTCCCCCCCACTTCCTCTCTCTCTCTCTCTCTCTCTGTCTCTCTCTCTCTCTCTCTCTATCACTCTGTTTTGAACAAAGCTACAGCTACAGTTCCTCTGCCGCACAATGACTGAAATAAGAGGAGATGAACAGCATGAAAAGAGTTCAGAATATGCAAATGCACCACTGTCAAATACACAGAAAGCAGAAAGGTGTGGGAGGCAGGGGAGACCATGACTGTTTGGAGTCATTTTGCAGTACCAAACTAAATCTAAACAAATGTTATGTTGCATGACAATTGAAGTGTCTACAGCACTTTTTTAATGCAACATCAAGAGCAGAACCAGTGGATAATTTCGGGGAGGGGGGGATATTCCCATTGAGCTTCTAAAGCGCAGCATGAATGTGAAAGGTGCAATGCCGAAATGTGGATAAAGAGTAAATTCCCAGATTATCCAGTCAGTCTGTATTTGATTCATTCTTCAAATTGGCTTGAAGAGATACATTTTTGCTTAGGACCAAATTGAAATTAATTAAATGTCATGGAAATTAACTTTAAAGGATGAAAATGCTTTTTTTTATTTTAGTTTATGTTTAATGCAACAAGATCTTTTACAAATGTAATAAATACTATGCAAATTCTGTATAAATAAAAATATGATACAAATTAACACCTTTAAATGTGTAATAAGATTGACTCTTAGAGAACATAATAGAAAAATATACAGGTGCTGGTCATATAATTAGAATATCATTCAATTCCATTCAAAAAGCGAAACTTGTATATTATATTCATTCATTACAAACAGAGTGATATATTTCAAATGTTTATTTATTTCATTTTTGATGATTATAACTGACAACTAAGGAAAATCCCAAATTCAGTATCTCAGAAAATTATAATATTGTGAAAAGGTTCAATATTGAAGACACCTGGTGCCACACTCTAAAAACCTGCAAAGGCCTTTAAATGGTCTCTCAGTCTAGTTCTATAGGCTACACAATCATGGGGAAGACAGCTGACTTGACAGTTGTCCAAAAGACAACCATTGACACCTTGCACAACAAGGGCAAGACACAAAAGGTCATTGCAAAAGAGGCTGGCTGTTCACAGAGCTCTGTGTCCAAGCACATTAAAGGCAGGGTAGGTAAAAAAATGTATAAAAAACTTTTTTTCCAAACTTTATTTATATATCAATACATAATTAAAATGTAAGTACTCTGAAAAAGAAAGTATAAAAATCGAGTGACTGTAGACCTCTCACGTCTGTTTTAAAGACAGCTCATTATTTCCATTCACTCCACCCCCTCCCTTCTGGGCTCCTTCCAAAGCCTCTACTACGGCTCGCTAAGTAATGTTATGTTAGCTATATTACGCAGCTACGTGTGCTAATGACACATGCTTCATGAAAAAAATATGTATGATCAAAATACAAAAAGAAAGATTTACCTGTCCAGCAGAAATAAAGCCATCAAGGAGTCACTTTTCAGCCCCTTGAGTTCCCTTAGGTTTCGCCATGGCTGGAAAGCCACGCCGATATTAACTCACGTTTTATTTCTTTGTTTATCCAAAGACTTTTTGTTCATTGCCTTTTCTTGTACTGTTACTGTCTTCCTTTTTTTGCCTGGTTTGCCTTCACTAACTGCATAGGCTGGTACTGTGAATTTTGCTTGCTGTTTCTCTGCCATTGTTTTGGTATTCCTAGGATCCGTGCCTGTTGAATTCCTCAAATCAAACGTGCACGCGCAAGTGGGCAGGTCATGTGTGGCAAAAGGGTGGTTGCCATGGTTGCGAGAGAGTGACAGTCGCCTAAGCCAATCCTATGTTTCGTCTCGAAATTGAAATAATGAGCTGTGTTTAATACAGATTAAACGGTCTAGAGTCACTCGATTTTTATACTCTTTTTATCAGAGTACTTACATTTTAATTATGCATTGATATATATAGAAAGTTTAAACAAATTTGGAAGAAAGTTGTTTATACATGTATTACCTACCCTGCCTTTAATAGAGAGGCAAAGGGAAGGAAAAGATGTGGTAGAAAAAAGTGTACAAACAATAGGGATAACCGCACCCTGGAGAGGATTGTGAAACAAAACCCATTCAAAAATGTGGGGGAGATTTACAAAGAGTGGACTGCAGCTGAAGTCAGTGCTTCAAGAAACACTACGCACAGACGTGTATGCAAGACATGGGTTTCAGCTGTCGCATTCCTTGTGTCAAGCCACTCTTGAACAACAGACAGCGTCAAAAGCGTCTTGCCTGGGCTAAAGACAAATACTGACCAACTTCATGGAGATACAGATTTAATTTTTCCAACAGGACTTGGCACCTGCACACAGTGCAAAAGCTACCAGTACCTGATTTAAGGACCATGGCCAGCAAACTCGCCTGACCTTAACCCCATAGAAAATCTTTGGGGTATTGTGAAGAGGAAGATGCGATATGCCAGACCTAACAATGCAGAAGAGCTGAAGGCCACTATCAGAGCAACCTGGGCTCTCATAACACCTGAGCAGTGCCACAGACTGATCGACTCCATGCCACACCACATTGCTGCAGTAATTCAGGCAAAAGGAGCCCCAACTAAGTATCGAGTGCTGTACATGCTCATACTTTTCATATTCATACTTTTCAGTTGGCCAAGATTTCTAAAAATCCTTTCTTTGTATTGGTCTTAAGTAATATTTTAATTTTCTGAGATACTGAATTTGGGATTTTATATTATATTATGTTATAATCATCAAAATTAAAAGAAATAAACATTTGAAATATATTAGTCTGTGTGTAATGAATGAATATAATATACAAGTTTCACTTTTTGAATAGAGTTAGTGAAATAAATCAACTTTGTCATGATATTTTAATTATATGACCAGCACCTGTATACCTGAAAAATAATGAAAATAAAAACACCACTTAAAAAACTAAAACTGTCAGCAAAATACAGACATGTTTGTCAATGCCTTAGAAAATGAGTAAACATCAAATAGAACATGCATTTACATTGGACAATAAAACATCTCGGTTATGTATTGTAACCCTCCTTCCCTGAAGTAGGGACCCGGAGACGTCACATCGTTGACCGACGAATTGGGAATCTCACCAGAGAGACCAATCCACTTTGAGTGTAAACTAAATTAGCCAATGCACATTGGCATGCAATTATTGCATCCAGTTGCCGCTGATCAGAGCGTTAGTATAAGTAGGCAGCTGGTGCAACTCATAGTTAGGTTTTTGCTGAGGAGCCGAGCTGGTGACCCAGCCACTCAGTGGTGGTACAGCAGCCGTGGCAACAGGAAGTGATGTCTCCATTCCCTCCTTCAGGGAACAAGGGTTACAATACATAACCGACAGTGTTGGGAAGGTTACTTTGGAAATGTAATAGGTTACAGATTACAAGTTACCTTGTTTAAAATGTAATAGTAGTGTAACTTTTTCAATTACTTTATTAAAGTAATGTAACTAATTACTTTTGAGTACTTTTTGATTACTTTTATAAATTTGTGAAAATTAAAGAATAATAAATAAAAGCATATACAATAGGGCTATTCAATTGGCGGCCCACGGGCCACATGCGGCCCGCCAATCATCTCCATGCGGCCCGACGGCACCAACCTCCCTCCTCCTCTTTTCGCTCCGATTGACCTGAGAAACGTTTTACGTGTGAATATTTCAGCAGTTATTATATGTGTCCCGAATTTATGTCGACTGAACCAGCGATAGGCTACCAATCCTTCGTGAATGAATCATTCTTTTGGTTCGATTCTTTCTAAACGCGCTTGCATAACGGTCTAAAACTATTCGGATTCATTCGGACCGCTCCGTAACTGAATCATCTGAAGCGGTTTCTCGTTCAGTACAGTTACAACAAATAGCGATGTTTTCAGTTGTTTCACTAGTTGTTTAAACACGGCCCAGCGCGGAGTTGCGTTTACTCCCGGTCCCGGACACACTAATATTAAACAGCGTTGCGACAACCAGTGGAAGCGTTTCAGTTCGACAGAAACATTTCTGTTACAAACCACAAATCACTCGATGATTTAATTAGTATTAAATCGGATGAAACAGCCTCAACATTCCCAACAAGACTGATGAGGAAAGCAGGAGAAACATTGTGGCATGACCGAAATTAGAAGACTTTAAATCCCCTAATCACCCTTACAAACATTTACCACATTTACTGTAGTAATTTACCATGGTTGGGCAGAAATGTGCAATATTTATATTGAATACTATGTAGTAATAAATAAATATAGTAAATATATACTATAATATTATTTAGTTTAATAGTAAATATAGTGATTTATATTGCATTGGTTTTATTAGGTGGGTAGAGGAATATATATTTAATGCTTGTTATGAAATTATGTCAGTTTCTTTGTAAAGGTGCGTATAGTTTTTAACTTGTGTTTAGGCATTTTTTATACAGTGGGAGCCTGTGGTTAACAATTCTCACTGTCAGAATATTTTCATTTAAGCATAACAATTATAAATAAAATAATTATTATTTCTCACCAACAGCTATAAGTTTGTATAAATAATTTATTTGTTCCAAGGAAAATAGTTGTACACAGCTGTAAATTATCAAGTTTTTATTTATTATGGTTTTATATATTTGCATACTGTTGGGTACCACATTTCTAAGTAAATACCACACTTCTTTAGGGTT